>NW_023276806.1:26272948-26573497 GCF_003668045.3 Cricetulus griseus
ATTACCAGTCTACAATCCACACTGCCAGAGGAGCTAGGAAATAAGGAGGACCCCAAGAGAAGATTGCATAGTCCCTTAAAGAAAGGGAGGGGGACAAGAACCCCTGAACAAAGTGGGAGCGTGGGGCATGGGTAGAGAGGAAGGAGGTGGGAAGGAAGAAGGGGAGGGAGGGAGGAGAACGAGAGGACTGAGACAGGGGAGGAATAGAGGAGGGCAAGAAAGGAGATGCCTTGATAGAGGGAGACAGTATATGTATGGAGAGAGGTCTGGCACAGGGGAAATGGTAGGGGATCCACAGGATGACCCCAACTAAGAATCCAAGCAGTGGTGGAGAAAATGCCATTGATGCCCTTCCCCTATAATGAGATTTGTGTCTACCTTGGTTACCATTCCTAGAGCCTTCATCCAGTAGCTATTCGAAGCAGAAACAGGCATCCACAGCTAAGCACTGAACCATACCCCTGGTATCCAATTGTGGAGAGGGAGGAGGGATGAGCAAAGAAGCCAAGACAGTTCTGCAGAAACCTGAAGAAACAGGTGACCTGACCTAGTGTGAGAGCATGGAGACCCTAGTCATAAAGCTGTGGAAACAGCATTGGACCGAACCAAGCCCTCTGAAGGTGGGTGCCAGCTAGGAGGCCAAGACAGTCTATGGGACCTCTAACAGTGGAGCCAGTCTTTAACCCTAGAGCACAAATGGACTTTGGGAGCCCATTTCCTATGGAAGGATACTATTGCAGCCTAGATACAGCAAGGAGGGCCTAGACCCTCCCTCAAATGATATGACAGACTTTGAAGGTCCCTGGTGGAGGGCCTCACTATCCCAGGGGGTGGGGGGGGGTTGGTGGGGAACATGGGAGGATGGGAGGTGGAGAGAATGGGGGGATGGATATGTAAATATGAGTAGTAATTAAAAATTTTAAATAAAAAGAACAACAAAAAGAACACAGTATTTTGTTGAGTACTGAAGTCAGTGGTACTAAAGCCTCTTTATCAGACCACACCAACCTCACCAATTATGAAATCCTACATATCTCTGTGCTGGCCCGCTTTCTGTGTTGACTGGTTTAGCTAATGTAACATCTCTTTAAACCCATTTGAAGGCTGGACCTTTACTAATAGCCCAAAAGGGAAATAGAACTAAGCCTGTGGTTTTGCCATATGTAACTGAGTAACATTAACTGAAATAAGAAATGTCCAGACATCATTTTCTTTAGAACTCTTATTACATATTTACATTGATATCAGCAATACCCCTATCATCCAAGTTTAAAATCTCACTTTTGACAGCTCATCAGTGGCTGCGGTAACAACTTCTACTCCAGTGAATCTCATCCTCCCATTGCTATCCCTGCAAAGGTCAGGCAGTGTAAGACAGCACTTGCCTTGAGCTCAGAGTACTGCAGAAGCAGCTGTCTAAAACTTTTGCTTTTTTCCCCCTGAGAAATCCATTTTATTCACAAACTTTTCAACTCAAAATTTTATGAACAAAGTGGCCAGATGACAAAATTCCTGCTGAGAAATGTTTAGTGGCCCAGATCTCTCGGTTCAGCCCTCATGAAGCAGGACCAAATAATTTCCATTTCAAATAGAATCATTTGGCTGCTTTTCTGCCCAGTTGATGCAATTTTTCTGTGCCTACACACTTTATTTACTTAGACAGGGCTTCTATACCCTTGTCCTTCTGTGACAGCTTCCTGGGCGAGCACTAAGGTTATAGGCTTGAGCTGCTGATTCCTTTGTTCCTCTGTGTAATCACTTAAATGTGTCCTTGTCCTCTCTGGACCTGATCCTGGAAGGATTGCGTTTTCACTCTCAAATGTTTTCTATCCCTTTTCTCACCAAATCTACTTGTATAGCCACCATGTGGTTCAAGTTCCCATCGATGTATTTCCATGGCATTTTGGGTATGACTCATATCAGTGTGATGCAATTATCTATTTAAAACGCCTATTCTAACTACATGACTGGAGAACAGGGGCTCTGATTTAACTTTGTATCCCTGTTGCCTAGCAGATGTCTTCAAACAGGACCAACTGGTTTAGATACAGAGCTAAAACAGCAAATGGCACCAACTGCTAACGTAAACTCTAACAACTATTAGTCCAAGCAGTGGGGATATTCCTCAGCAGCAGCTACCATGTACCCCACATTAAGGAAGACCCATTCAGACATGGATGGAATGTTTAATTTAGATGGATCAAACACAAACTTAATGGGATGAGCAAAATCCCGAAGAACCTCCTCATCTCCCATCTTCCTCTCAATATGTCTCCACAGTACTTTGAAAATATTTTCAGAAATAAATTCTTAAGGAATAGTGAAAAAATAATTATTAGCATTCATTGAATATGGTGTAATAATGAAAACAGTTGGGGTTGGTTTTAGAGTAAGTGTAAGCCTGAAGTTATAGTTCCCACTTTTCTTTTCCTCCCGTTTTTTCTTCCATCTTTCCCTTCCTCCTTCCTTTGCTAAGAGCTTTAGGAATACAGGTATAAAACTCAGCCTTTACTTGAAGCAAATGAGATTAACATTCCTTCAAAGTATTTCTGTTTACAGATAACATCAGTTGAACCCACATTTGCATGACTAAGGCCACCTTTAATATGAACGCCAGGAAATTTGAAACTCTAAATATTTATAGCTACCAAATCAACAAGTGGGCTGGGCATTACCTTTGAAGCCATTAACATTACTCATAAAGTTTATGCACTATGCAAGAAACATTTTTTATTGCTTTTCTCCAGAATTCCCATGGATATATTGAAGAAAGCTTTACCTAGAAACACTTCATGTTTCTTTCTTATAGAAACAGACAGAAGAAAAGTATTATTTCAGCAGAAACCATTGCTGTTTACCTTTCTGGAGTCTGGTAGTGATGTCAAGGTTTAGTGGGTATTTCTAAGTGTCTGGGGTTGTGCTTTACTGCCCAGTGTGTGCAGTCTGGCTACAGCCTTCAGCTTTCTTTGCACCCCATACTGTTTCCCTTTGCCATCCTTAGACACAGGCAGGTGATACTGGTTTGCTAATTACACCTAACCAAAACACAGACAGTAGCTGTGACTGCAGTATCCATGGACTCCCAGACAGCAATCTTAAGTGGTTTGGGAAGGCAGCTCCTTAAATCTACTCGCACACAGTACATTTGCTTAAGAGTGCCTGCCTCCCTGCCTTTACATCCAAGTGTCTCAATTATTTTTCATAGGGAAAAAGATGAGATTAAAATGTTATTTTAGGGGCTGGAGATATGGCTCAGCCGTTTGGTTGTCAGCTAGGCTCACAACCAAAAATCAAATGTTATTTTAGAAATGCATTATTTTAGAAATGCATTATCCCTAAAACACAAATGAGGAAAAATGTTTACCCATTTGGAGACATAAGACTTTAAAAAAAAAAGATAATCTCTCACTAATTGGCTTATAAAACAAAGCAGAAACCAGAAGCTAGTCTCCAAAACACCAAACAATCCAATTAAAAAGTGGTGTATAGAACTAAATAGACAATTCTCAATAGAGGAATCTAAAATGGCCAAAAGACACATAAGAAAGTGTTCAACATCCTTAGCCATCAGGGAAATGCAAATCAAAACAACTCTGAGATACCATCTTACTCCTGTCAGAATGGCCAAAATCAAAAGCACCAATGACAATATATGCTGGAGAGGATGTGGAGAAAGGGGAACACTCCTCCACTGCTGGTGGGAGTGCCAACTTGTACAGCTACTTTGGAAATCGGTATGGAGACTCCTCAAGAAAATGAGAATCAGTCTACCACAAGATCCAGCAATTCCACTCCTAGGCATATAACCAAAAGAAGCACATTCAACAACAAGGACATCTGTTCAACGATGTTCATAGCAGCACTATTTGTAATAGCCAGAAACTGGAAGCAACCTAGATGATCCTCAACTGAAGAATGGATAGAGAAAATGCGGCACATTTACACAATGGAGTACTACTCAGCAGAAAAAAAACAATGGAATCTTGAAATTTGCAGGAAAATGGATGGAACTAGAAGAAACCATTCTGAGCAAGGTAACCCAATCACAAAAAGACAAACATGGTATGTACTCACTCATATGTGGATTTTAGATCTAGAGTAAAAGGATTACCAGCCTACAATCCACACTGCCAGAGAAGCTAGGAAACAAGGAGGACCCTAAGAAAGACATACATGTCCCCCGGAGAAGGGAAAAGGGACAAGATCTCCTGAGCAAATTGGGAGCATGGGGGAGGGGAGAGGGAGCTAGGAGAATGAGAAGGGGAGAAGAGGAGGGGTGCAGAGGACATGAGGGAGCAGAAAGGTTGAGTCAGGGAAAGAATAGAAGATAACAAGAATGGAGATAACATAATAGAGGGAGACATTTTAGGTTTACAGAGAAATCAGGCACTAGGGAAATGTCTGGAGATCTACAAAGATGGCACCAGCTGACAATCTAAGCAACAGAGGAGAGGCTACCTTAAATGCCCTCCCTTGACAATGAGATTGAGGACTGACTTATATGCCACCTGATAGACCTCATCCAGCAGCTGGTGGAAGTAGAAGCAGACACCCATAGCTAATCACTGAACTGAACTGGAATTCAGATGCAGAGAAGGATGAGTGAAGAGCAAAGGGGTCCAAACCAGGATGGTGAAACCCACAGAAACAGCTGACCTGAACATCGGGGAGCTCTTGCTCCCCAGACTGATAGTTGAAATACCAGCATGGGACTGATCCAGGCGCCAGCAACATGGCTTTCAGTGAAATCTATGGGACCCTCCTATAGTAGTTCAGTACTTATCCCTAGCATAGGTGTGGACTTTGGGAGCCCATTCCACATAGAGGGATACTCCCTGAGCCTAGACATATGGGAGGGGGGTGGTCCTAGGCCCTATCCCAAAGGGTATGATAGACTCTGAAGACCCCCTATGGAAGGCCTCACCTTCCCTGGGGAGCAGAAAAGATATGTGATAGGTAGGGTTTTAGTTGGGTGGGGGTAGTAAGGGAGGAGGGGAGGGAGAGAGAACTGGGATTGCCATGTAAAACAACCTTGTTTCTAACTCAAATTAAAAAAAAAAAATCTGCAAGAAAAAAATACCATACCACCCTGAATGCACCCAATCTCATCTAATCTTCAAAAATACCTTTCTTTAGAGAAGGAAAATTACTACAAAAGTGTTCTTTTTTTCCTGTTTTGTGGCAAGGGATTGTTTTAAAGCACACCAATTAAACATTTAGTCATGTTTCAAAACCACTGGTAGAGTGATATTACACCAAAATTAATTGTAAAGTTTTACCTTGATGAGTAAGGAGTCAATCTGCCATAATACTTCATAGGTACTGGCAGGATTTCAATAGCTTTAAGTTTTGTTTATTATTTATTTTAAGTGTATTTATGTTTTACTACATGCATGCCTGGTATTCAAGGAGTCAGAAGTCTTATCAGATCCTAGCCCACTGCTTTAAGTTTTAAGCCATCACCACTGGGCAGCAGAGATGGTTCAGCGAGTAAAATTGCTTGACACGAAACAAAGAACCAGAGTTTGATTCCCAGGACCCACATGGTGGAAGAAGACAGCCAGCTCTGCAAGTTGTCCTCTGACCTCCACATGCAAATGGCATGTGCACACTCATGTTTTGAATTTCAAATACTCATTTGAAGGAAGCCATCTGTGATGTGGTGTTCACATAGCAACTATTTATTTAAAAAAGTAAATGGATACGAATCCTTGCCGGCATCTATGTATTTGCACATAGTACACATACAGACTAATAATAGTTTTGAAAATTAGTGCCATAGTGCAATACATTTTTAGTGTGTACGCACCTGCACTTGTGGAGCCCAGAGGTTGATGTTGGGTGTCTTCTCAGTCTCCATATTATTTTTGAGAGAAGGTCTTTGGTGACCCAGAAGCTCACTGCTTGGGTGGTTTGGGTGACAGGAAGCACCAGGGGCCCTCTGTCTCTGTGGCCCAGTGCTGAATCACAGACATAGCCACCACTCTCAATTTCTATCTGGTTCCAGGGATCCAAACTCATCCTCAGGCTTGTGTATCAAGCATTTTGCGAAGCCATGTTCCCAGCCTTTTGCTGGTTTAAGAGACAATGACTTTAATTAAAGGCTCAGACAAAATACAAAAATCAAAGGTTAAAAAGAGTTAAATAATTTCAAATTCTTGAAGCATCAGATCAGAACTTCTGGAAAAGGGATCCATGGCTAGTCAAGTGGAATTTAGTACTTGTTTGAGAATCTACACGCCCACACCCATAAGGAGCTTTCCATAAGCCAGAAGCCTTAAAAACTAGGCACATCATGTTTTTACCTTCTGCAGCTCAGGGTACCCATAGCTTGGAGCCAATAAAAAGGAACATTTTGAAAAAAGACTGAATTATGGGACAGGTGTAGTGGCATGTACTTTTCCTGCCAGCACTCAGGAGGCAGAGGCAGGCAGATCTCTGTGAGTCAAGGTCAGCTTGGTCTACAGAATGAGTTGCAAGACAGTCAGTGCTAAAAAGTGGGAGTTTGTTTTAAAAAATGAAGTAAAACAAATAAAAAATTGAGTTATATCTGAAATTGTGAGCTTTCAAATGGTACTGTAAGTCACCTAAGATTTTTCACACTGCTTTTTAAATTCTGGGAAAGCATGGTTTGAGTTTCATTTAAAAAAACAAGACTGAAGATATACACATGAAAATATGTAGATTTTGGCATGTAAGATTCCATCAGTAGGATATCCCTAATTTATTCTTACTACATGCTATAAATTCGAAAATGTAAAGGGATTATGTGAGCAAGGGGGCGGGGTCAAGATCATGATGGGGAACTCTACAGAGACAGCTGAACCAAGCTCATGAACACTAGACCAACAGCTGTGGAGCCTCCATGGGACTGAACTACAGGACCTCTGCATGTGGGCTACAGTTGTAGAGCTTGATCTGTTTGAGAGACCCCAGGCAGTGGGACCATTTTCTATTTCTGGTGCATGAGCTGGATTTTTGGAACCCTTTTCCTATGGTGGGATGCTTTGCCCAGCCTTGATTCGGATGGTGGTGGTGGTGGGGGAGGGGGGAGGGGACGGGGACGGGGACAGGGACTGTTCTTGGTCCTGCCTTAACTCAATGTAGCAGGCTTTGTTGACTTCCATGGGAGGCCCTACCCTTTCTGAGAAGCAGTTAGTGTGTGTGTATGGGGGGAGGAGCAGAAGAAGGGGTGGGAGGGGTAACTGTGGTTGGTATGTAAAATGCATAAAAGAATAAAAAACAAAATGCAAGACTGCTTACAGAAAAGGAAAAAAAAACTTTTAAAATTCTTCATTTATATTTCATATACTTTTTGTTAAAAGAAAAATTCTGGCTTAGGAGCAATTGGTCTGTTAAGAAAAAGTATGGGTCTGGAGAGTGTCTTAAAAGTTAAGAACATTGGGTACTCTTCCAGTAGACCCAGGTTTGGTTCCCTGCACCTACATGGCAGCTCACAAGTGTCTGCAAGTTCAATTCCACTTACATATATTTGTGCAAAATGTTCATACACACAAAATGAAAATAAATATTAAAAATAAAACTATGAGTGTGGATTCCATAGTGTAGTGGTTATCACGTCTGCTTTACATGCAGAAGGTCCTGTGTTCAAGCTCCAGTGGAACCATGATAGAAATAAAAGTATGAGGGTTACATATGTAGATCAATGGTAGGGAGCATCATAGGATAGTCAATGTCCCGGCTTTGGTCCTCAACCTTTTTTTTTCTAAGAAGGTAGGGTAACTATTTAGCTAGATACTAGGGAATAATTGGTGTATGCATCATGGCACTCTGACAAGATGAAAACAGAAATTCATACATTCATAATGGTTCATACCTTAATGCCAAATAAAATCACAGAGTAAACCATAGTAATAGTAAAATCTTCTAAAAAAAACATTGTATTCTATTTAAGCGCATGTTATCTATAAGCCAATGTTTTTACCATTTTAGTAAATAGGAACTCAATGTTGAGATCTGGTCCCTTTGGTTCTGAGATACTTTGTCTTTGCTCAAATTCCAATCTAAACACTCATATACACAAAAAGAAAACACATATTAAAAGAAAAAGTGTAGGGTTACATACATAGATTAGTAGTAGAGTGCTTCCTAAGACAGTGCCCTGGCTTTGATCCACAGCATTGCTTTTTAGAAGAAGAATCCAAATGATATACAGAACCACAATGTATATCAGAGAAACACACACACACACACACACACACACACACACACACACACACACACCCCTGCACATATCCTACTTTTTGGAAAACATTTTTATAACTTTGGTCTAGTTCTTACTGTGCAAGGCACATTGCACACAATTTCAGAGTTCCTTAGCTATTCAAGTCCAGAGGCATCCCAGAAATGTTCACTGCTCCCACCACAAACCCTGTATAAGGAAAGGAAGACACAATAGTGCAAATCCACCCTTTCAAAGCACTAGACAAGGATACTCCTCACTGTTTCGGATGTCGACCACCAGGAGCTTTGGCTTACTAGACTTTGTTTTCTTGGTTGGGGTCTTGAAGTGGCCTGTTACGGTGAGCTCACACAAATCAATCAAGTCCTCTGCCGAAATCCGGGGTGATACTTCTGATTTTAGGTCATTTAAAGTGATGGATTCTCTTGACTGAAAAAAAAAAGTACAAGGAACAAAAATATTGACAATTTTACAGAGACAAACTACAGGCATTTTATACCATCAATATAGCCCAAGCAGAAAAGGACTCACACTCATTTTGGCAATCTATAGTGTAACTGTGCTTCTTACTAAATAGACATCAGACCATCAAACCAGGACACTGGCCTCATCTTAGTACCTGTTATAAAGTACATGGCTAATTGACACCAAGGATCCTGGCGGTCATTCTCTGTGTTATTTAGTAGAGAGAAGAATTATTTCTTCCCAGCCCCCACAATAAGCAATGCAATAAATTCAACCAAACAAATTCATTGAACATCATTATCACTTTTGAAAACTTAATGATGTAACTTGAGAACTGAAGAGCTTTCAAGGGCTGGGGATATAGCCGAACGGAAAAGCATTTGCCCTGCATGCATGAGGCCTAGGTTCCATAACAAACAAAACAACAAGAACAAAAAACAAATAAGTATCAGATTTACTTAACTGAAAGTATGGAGATCCAAAGAGAAATTATTTATATGCTTAGTCATTATCAAAATTGAGCTTAATTACTATCTTCTCAGTTTCATTCTTGAAGAGCACTTTTAGGAGTGTTCTCACCTTGCACTGTTCTAACTGAATGTGAGGGTCAGAGGTTAGTAGGAAAGAGCATTGTTGCACAGTTTAAAGAGCAGGAGAGGAATCATTGACAAATCATGACTTTCTAGCTTTCTCTGGATGTAAAAAAGAATTTTAATATGATACACACAACTGCCTCTGCAGACTAATTTTAGGAGTTAAATAAACTAAGCTCTTAGGATAAATTATATTACTCCAAGAAGAGAACAATGTATTATTATTACATAATACATATTCTAGTAGTGATGGGGAATGTCCTTTTGTGTATATGCTTGTCTTATTGGTTGATAAAGTACTGTTGGCTAATAGGAAAGCAAGATAGGTGGGACTAGGAGTCAAGGAGGATTCTGGGAAATGTAGTAGAGATCCAGGCAGGAAGTGGATAGCAGGCGGACTCAGAATATAAGCAAGAAATCACCCTCTTTCTCTTCTTCTTCCTCTGGTTCTCTTCCCTAAGGAGCCGCCATATGATCCCGGGAAGAGGACACCAATGGAAGGCATCCTATATAAAATAAGTCTTATAAAATATATATATTTATGATAATTAAGACAGATAGCATATAAGAAATCCTAGTCAATTGGCCAGCAGCATTGTAAACTAATATAAGACTCTGTGTGTTATTCTGGGTGCCCACATGGTGGTGGGGCTCGGGTGGATGGAGTAAAGACATCATTACATAGTAGTTTTTAGTTTCCTAGATAATTTTATTATTATCAAATTTATACTAAGAGGCATAACAAAGCTCCCCCTGTACTACCTCTGTCCTACTGCACCAATACCACATGCATCAATGTTTTTCTAGTGTGACTGGAGTTTCTAGCTCACGGGCCTTTGCTATAGAAAGTGGACAGGAATTTAGAACAGCTACAGAGTGGTTCTGCATGCTGACTAATTTATCATTTCAGCCCAAGAACCAACATATAAAGATTCTTATCAAGCTCAGGTTTTATCTCAAGAAAGTTTAACAGTACTTGAGCCTTAAGAACACAGAATTATTTGTTACTTGGAACTTTTACTGTTAACAATGAACACTTTTTTCTCTTTGTTTAACTTGTGTGTACGCTTTTGGGTACCTGTGTGTGTGTGTGTGTGTGTGTGTGTGTGTGTGTGTGTGTGTGTGTCTGTCATCCAGAGGCACTGTCACTCCTTGGGATCCATGTGCCTTGTTTTCTGCAACAGTCTCAGTGCTCTGCAGATAGTATGTGAGGTTGGCTGCTAGTGGGTTCTAGGGAATCCATTTGTTTCTGCCTCCTCGGAGCTGGGATTCCAAGGGCACACTACTATGCTTGGTTCTTTAACTTGCATCCTGGGGGCTGAGTTTAGGTCCTCATGCTTGCTAACAGCCACTGTATGGACTGGGGTATTTTCGCAGCCCCTTTCTTCATTTTGCGATATGCTATGGCTATGTTGCTCAGCTTGACCTTGAACTTGTGATCCTTCTGCCTCAGCCTTTTAAATAATGACATCAGGTGTATATCACCATATCCAGGAGACAGCAAGCCTAGATAGTCAAAATTCAGTGTGTACATCTATCGGAGAATTTAACAAGTCATGTTGTTTTGTTTTCCCAGAGTCAGAATTTATGTGGCAGATTACTGGTGAAAATCCTATAGTAGTCCAGACCTTTTAAATGGCTCCCTGCATGGATTCATACTAATTCTCATCATGTACCAAACAACTAAATGAGGTAACAAGACACACATTTTGCATTTTGTTGTTTGTAAGCAGAGCATTCTATTCTGACACCTCAGGAAAGGCCTGGACTTCTACTTCTAATGCATTAGTTCTACCTTTAGGAGTTCTGCTGCTCAATGTGTGTGTGTGTGTGTGTGTGTGTGTGTGTGTGTGTGTGTGTGTGTGTGTGTGTGAACAATTAAAGAAAACGAAGCCATGGATTAGATAGAGAGCAAAATGAGTACATGGGAGGAGTTAGAGGAAAGGGGGAAGTGAGGTAAGTATAGTATAATTTCAAAAATGAAAATTAGTTAATAAAAGAAATCTTTTAAAAAAAGCTTTCTACCCCACTCCATTTCAAGGCTGGTATGAATGAAACGGAAATTTTAGTAAGGATCATAATTGAAGTATTTACCCCCAAGTTCAATTCACAAGTGTCTATCAGTGTCTAAGCCTCAAAATCCTGCTATGTGACTCACTGACACAGAAGTCTCAGAATTCAGTAGGAGCTCTCTCAGATGAGTGTGTATACTCATAAACTACCAGAAAATTGAGACCTAGTAGCTACTAAGGAAAACTGTGTGAGTTAATGAAAAAGTAAACGAAGACATGGGATGAAACATAAGAAAACAGGTCAGGGGGAAATATGATGAATACATCTTGGCCCTAAGTTTTACAGTTACAGACAGCAAGTAAAAAAATGTAAATTATGATTTAGACATGTGAAACTGAGCATGACAGAGTATACCACACCAAAAATATTAAGAATATAGCTAGAGATGGACATAGAAATTTGTGAGAAGTCACAGGTGGAGGCACATACTAGGTATCAGCACAGTACTGTAGTTAAATTCATAAGAAAAGATGAACTAATTAAAAACAAAGAAAAATTGGCAAAAATATTGATTTTGGTAGTTATAGCTCTATACTGCTGAGACAGCCTTAAATGTTGTAGTATTAGAAGAGACAGTTGAAATGTTCTCAGAAAAAATTCAATCAATTCTTATTTTTCTCCAGGTAGTTACTAAATAGCCTCTGAAGTGCTCAGTATTTCAAGTGCATGTATGAAGCACATGCATTTCAAGTGCAGGTCTGAAGGACATGTATTTCAAGTACATATATGAAAGAAATGTATTTCATGTGCATGTATGAAGGACATGTATTTCAAGTACATGTATGAGAGACATGTACTTCAAGTGCATGTAGGAAGCACAGCCTTTTGCAAAAGCTACAGACATAAACTATCATGTTTGAGCTTTCAGAGAAAGGTCACTGTAAGAACATTACTCCAAAAAGGCCCATCATCTGCAAAGATATTTTTTTCTGTACATTTGAAACAATATATTGCCCCAGTAGCACTTTTTAAGTTTATCTTTCTTATTTTTAGAAGAACAGAGGTTACTATTTCTAAGATTCAGAAACAGCATCTGCAATAGAGTTTGAAATAGCTGTTCTGCTCTGGAGGCTGCATAATGCGTTTTTCACACTGGAGAGGTTTTGTTCCTCTAAATAGAAGAGAGATAACGTACGTGAGTATGAAATACAGAGAGGAGAGAGAGAAACTTTTTCAGTGATTGAGGATTTTATGCTAAAAATTTCACAGATGTGCTTTTCGAGCTAAATTTCTTCAGAGACAGTAGTAATTTTCCCTTTGATTTACAGTATCAGCTTGGGGATAGTTCATCCCTTGGGCCTCAGTTTATCATGAATAATTGAAGAAAGAAGGACTAAGTGACACCATTATTTATTTTAACTCCAGTGTTCTGTGACTTCATTTCTGATAAGCAGGAAACCCAAATTCCCACTTCCTTCCTTGAACAAAAGTGAGAAACTTGCTTAGTACTGTTATTTGACATTTTTGCTTTAAGGAGTCCCGTGATCACTGCAGGCCTCCTCATAAGTAGGACACACTCATACAAACAGACCCGTGAAAACAGTATCCAAAACCAAGTTTCTGGGTCATACCCAATCAGTTAAAGTTGTTTTTGGTGAGGGTAGAAGAATGGAGGTCTTAGTTCCTGAACAATTTTAGTGTCAGTGATTTCTAAGGCAAACGCAAGGGCAAGGAGACAGTATGGGCAGGGGTGAGTACTGCTACTTGCTTACTTGTGTAGGAGTTTCTGGAAATGATTTTCAAATAAAACCAGAACCTGATCCATTTCCTGAGCTGAAATGAAAAGGATGAAAAGCATGGCATGACTCCACTCATGACTGGGGGCGGAGCTTCTGACTCCTGCCAGATGCTACTTCCTGCTGTTCCACACAGGAGGGGCATGGCAGGTCTACCCTGCACCCTGAATAAATCTCCAGAGCAAAGAACCAGAAGGTGACTTTGGGGCCAAGTCACTGAATTAAATCTATGACTTCATCTCAAATGCTAATCCCCCCTTCCCTTAAGGTAAGGTCATTACTGAAGGTAGGCTCTGACCTCATTCGCAGTCTCTCTCACTCTTCTTACATGTTGTGGTGCTTGGCAAAACACCACATTTGTTAGGCTGTTCATTGCTACTCAGAATATTTTTCATCACTTTGCTCACTATGTAACCAAAGAGTACCAAGTACATGGTCAGAACAGCCTCTAATTAGAAGCTATGGAATATGCTTGAGAAGAAAGTCTGTAGTTCTGCCCATTTGTTCTTATGACCACACCAAGAACAAGGTGCTCAGTGAGGTCAGTAAAGGGCTTGCATTGTTATTATCATGATTAATTTCTGACGAAACATTTGCTGGCTAGTTTGTTGTCATCTATGAAGTTGACAATGGTTCTGTCAGATTAGCCTCTAGGCAAGCCTGTGGGCGATCTCTTGACTGAAGATAGATGTGCCAGGGCTCATCTCATTATGGGTGGTGTACCCCTGGGTTGGTGGTACTTGGTTGTATGAGAAAGCAGACTGAGTAAGCCATGGGAATCAAGCCAGTAAGCAGCATTCCTCCATGGCCTCCGCTTTAGTTCCTGCTTCCAGTTCTTGTACTGACTTCCCTTGGTGATGAACTGCAATCTGAAAGAAACCCTGTCTTCCTCACCTCACTTTTGGTCATGATGTTAATCCAGCAATGGGAAGTGAAGCAGGCCAGGATGTTCACTTAATATCATATCAGCCAACCATTTATAGCTGTATATAACCAGTACAACTCAAGTGAAAAGAAACTCAAGGTTTCAGCAGAGAACACAGGACGCAGAGGGAGGGATACTCAGCTGTTTTTAGTAACTAGCTGCTTGTTTGCATGCACTATTATTAAAAAGGCCAGACAATTCTCCTGAGGACACTGGGTATGAGGCATCAAAGTCCATAATGTATCTAGCTGTATTTCTAGCGTCTTTCAAATATGTGAAGGCATTTTGTTTTTAGTGAGCTCAGCAAGGCTACACATATCACACCTAACCCTAAAACCAGAGAACATGGAGACGTACCTTGAGTTTGTAACATAACAAGGCATATTATGGAACATGAGATGACAAATCTGAAGCCCTCCTTTCAATAAAGCTAAACTGGCCCTTATGTTTCATATTTTCTCATTGAAGATAAAAGCATCTAAGAGGTAAACTAATTTTACAATTCATTTGATCTCTGAATCACAAATTGAGAATAAACAAATATAGTATTCTTAGAAGAAAAACTAGACAAAGTGTAGCTAGGATGGTAAAACAGAGGGGTTTGGTATGGAACAAAGGAAAATCTGTATTTAAGGAGAGGGAGAACTGGAAACCAGCTAGCAAGTGGCACAGCTATACACAGCATTGAGTCAGAAAGGCAACCCAGATAACAGCAACACAAACCACAACCACCACCATCTTTCTAGTGGGAAGGAACCCTTTGATGCTAAGGAAGGGTACACAAGAAATTGCAGCCCTCACACTCAGTGTCAGACCCATGGTCCTGGCACAGAAGTCTACAGTTCTTAGAGGCTTTAAGTCTAGTCTAGGAAGCTGGCTGGACTGAATGGCTTTTCTGTCCCAAAGATAGAATCTTTTGCAATGCTACTGTTTGATATCACCTTGCCTGGCCCTACCAGCAGCTTTGGACCAGTGGATGTCTCACTGGACCCTCTCAGCATCTTGCAGTTTAGGCACAAGAGGATGCCTTTGCTACGTGTCCAGATCCACTGTAAGCTGGACATGCAGGTATTAGGGAAGGTTTCTTTCACACCTCAAGGCTAGAGCGCCTAATACAAAGTCCCAGCTTCACCTACAACTTTCACTTCAGAGCAAGGAAATCTGCATTCTGCATTCTGCAACAGTAGTAATTTGACTACCAGAGGCCCAGTCAATCCTTGGCACCCGAAGAACCCTCTCAGTGGGGAATGTAGAAGGATTCTGTCCTACTCTACAGCCTGAAGATTAAAGCTAGTACAGAAAAGCGTGTCTGTCTCCAAAGTGGGGAGATTACAGACATGTGTCCCCATGCTGAGTGACCACCGTACTGGGTGACCATCGTGACAAGTGACCACCATGCCAAGTGACCACCAGGCCAAGTGACTACCATGAAAGGTGAGCAACAGGCTGAGTGAAACAGCTGTCTGTGGTTTTTGTAGAGGTGAATAAGATGACAAATCCTCTGCTAGATTAACAGGAAAGACAGGGAAGACTCAAGGTCAGAGGTGAAAACAAGGGTTTCTACAGCATAGAAATGCAAAGAGCCGTAAGAAGCTGCTATTAGAAATTATTAGTAACCATGTGGAATGCCTAGAAGAAATGGATAGATTTCTGAATACATGCTATCAAAAGTGAATTGAAATTAAGTAGAAATCTAAATGTACAAATAATGAGCTGTAACACTGAAACAATAATTAATATCTTCCATCTGAAAAAAAAAGCCTCAAGAACATGATAGCTTTGTTGCGAATTACACAAAATATTTAAATGACTTATTCTAATTCCTCTTAAACTTCTCATCTAATTAAACTGGGAAGAATGCTGTCAAACTATTCTGGAGCTAGCATTACCTGAATATCAGACCACATAAAGGTCCCACAAAAGGAAAAACCAAAAACACATATCCCTAGTGGCTATAAATGCAAACGTTCTCCACAAAATAGTAGCAAACCAAATTCAGCAGCATTTTAAAAGATCAGACAGCAAACTCAGAAACGACTCATCACAGAGATGGAGAATGGTTCTAAATCCACAAACTGACTAATGATACAACCAACACTCCTTTGAACGGAGGATCATTTCAATAGATACAGAAAAGGCACTCAATAAGATTTAGCATTCCTTTATAATAAAAATTGTCAATGAGGCTTGGTGGTGTACACTTTTAATACCAGCACTCAAGAGGCAGAGGTAGGTAGATCTCCGAGTTTGACACCAGCTTGATCTACAAAGTGAGTTTCAGGCCAACCAGGGCTACATATTGAGACCTTGTCTCCAAAACAAAACAAAGCAAAGCATAACACTGCCTAGATACTAGGACTAAAAAGAATGCAATTCAAAACATTCAAGTTTAAAGATGAAAAAACCTATAGCTGTTCCTGTAAGCTCCCAAAAGACAGATACTCATTTTCATTTTTCTTAAGATAGAACTGTCTTTAAAAGTTTAACTATCCAAAAATAGAAATATAGGTCATTAAATTATAAATCATAAGGTTAATTTATTCGTGTATGAAGATGACATGATGTTATAAATAAAAACCAAAATCCCTTGTCAAAAAGTTAGTTGACTTGATTAATTTAGTAAAGTTAGACAGAAGAATCATTTTTCAAAAACAGTACTTTTTAAATATATAAACAAACTCTTTGAAAAAGATATCAGGAATACAATCCCACTTATGACAGTTACAAAGTAAATTAAACATTTTCAAGTAAGAAAGAAACTGAAAAAGCTGTATAATGAAAATTTGCAAGTACCGATGAGAGGCATTGAAAAGGATAAAAAGAGAAAGGCATCCAATGTTCACATTGTCCCATGTTTCTAAACAGTACTTATTGTTGCTCAGATGACCATACTACTCTATTGTGCAATGCAATTCTCATCAAAATACTGATGACTTTTCCCACAGAAATAGGAAACAGCCCTAATATTTACATGGAAGCAGAAAGGACCAAGGCAAGCTATAAAAATCCAAGAAATGGGAGAAAGGGGCATCACAATATTTGATTTCAAAACATATTACAAAACTATTGTAACCAAACAGTATGGTACTGTTAAGCTATATACACACATAAATAGACAAACTAGAAAAATTTTAAATTAATTTACAATCATATAGCCAAATAATTTTTAACAAAGACACCAAAAATATCCAGTAGAGTAAAGATGGTCTACACAATAAATGCTCAGTCTCACAATGACCAAGGAAAAGCAGATCAAAAGCTGGGAAAGTGGTGGAACATGTCTGTGTTATCAGCATTGGTAAGGTGTGTGAATTCAAGAGTCCCTTGGGTTACACATGAGACTCTGTCTACCTCAAAAAACAGCAAGGACACAAATCGCCAATACATGTCACCCAGTCCCAATTAGAGAGGCTGTTATCAAAAAGGCAAAAATAGCGAAAGACAATACAGATGTGGAGAAAGGACAGTGGGAATGTAAAGTAGTGCAGATTTCATGGAATGCTGTGTAGTATTCCTCAGAAACTGACTTGAATGACACAGGGATGTTTTTGTCTTTGAAATGTTTTACTAGGATCATGATTCCTCGTGAGCACCCACTCACATTATGTTGCACTGAACAGTCATCTCCTCAGTGATACAACGAAACGTGAAAGAACCAGGTCACACTGCCAACCACTGTAGAAGGTGAGCTGGGAGAATGAGAAGACATTACATCACTCTTCTCGTTGCCAACTGAGAAGTGCTTTAAATGTTTCTTGATTTCACCTTTTCATCAACAATTCTTCCCCAACAAGATTAAAGACAAGAAACAATAAGATGAGGGTTCTTCTGCTTGCTTCTGTTACCTGTTGGCTTTCTGCTGACAAGGATCTATTACCAGTATAATATGGATTGTACTGCTTTGGCTAACACAGTGATTTCTACCACCGGAATATATTCAAATGAGAAAAAAATCTTTGTGCCCCAAAGATGCATGCATCCCTATGCTCACTGTAGTACTGTTTACAATACCTAAGATGTGGAGTCTGTCTAAATGTTCTGAGTAGATGAATCAGCAAAGAAAGTGTGTATATAAATGCAATAAATGTTTGTTTACCGAGCCATAAAGAATGAAACTGCCATTTGTGGTAACATGGATAGAACTAGCTCCACTATATGCTAAGTCAGACATCACATGTTCTCATTTCTGTACACTGGTAAGTCAGTGTCATAGAGAAATAGAATGGGACTGTGGTCACTGGAGACTTGGAAGGGCATTAGAGAAAGCAAATTAAAAGAAGTTCTGTAAAAAGACACTAAGCCACAGCTGGGGAGAAGAATTAGTTCTGGGTTCTCTATTACATAGAAGGGTAAGTATAGGTTCAAACAATCAATGCGATATTTCAAAGTGACCAAAAGAGTATGAAACTCCAACATATGAAGATGATTAGTGCTTGAAGAAATGGAAATTCTTATTACTCTGATTGCATTACTATACATTATATACATGTATTTAATTACTAAAATGTACTGCATATACACACTACAAACACTGCCCCGATATAGAGAAAACTCAATAAACTATTTCAAATACAAAAATATATCAAACAGAACAAAAATTCTAATTAAAATTATCAGCTATAATGTAATGAGTAAATTAAATCAGTACTTAGTTTACATAGTCAGTTTTAAAGCTGTTAAACTAAAGATCTTCATATAACCGTTGGTTTAATACAGCTTAAAATGTGATAACATACAATCCAAGACAGGAAAACATTTGCTAGAAGTTACAGGTAATCATGTTTCTTGTAATGAAGTAAATCTTTAAGATACTATATTGCCTATAAAATGTAAACATACATTTGATTCATATACCCATTAGTTAAAAATTAATTTTTGCAAAATTATAAGATGTTTATGTGTGTTCATACAACTTAGAGAAATAAAATAGATACTCTTTTTTAAAGCAGACAATAATTCATTGGTTAAAATGCACTGAGGACAGAAATCACATGATGACCTCTATCAGGTGATGTAAAAATGGCATTTGACAAAATCCAACCTCCTTTTATGATGAAGACCCTGGAGAAACTAGGTATTAAGAGAACATACTCAACACAATAAAGGCCATATATGACAAACCTGGGTTCTATAAGAAAGCAAGCAGAGCAAGCCATGGGGAGCAAGCCAGTAAGCAGCACTCCTTCATGGTTTCTACATCAGCTCCTGCCTCCTGGCTCCTGTCGTGAGTTTGTAATGGACTGTGATATAGAACTATAGGAAAAATAAACCCTTTCCTCCTACCCCCAAAACAAAACAAAACAAAACCCTGAATAGTACTGGCACAAAACCAGATACATACATCGGTGAAACAGAATACAGGCTGGAGATACAAGCCCACATGACTACAGCCACTTAGTTTTTGACAAACAAGCCAAAATTGTATATTGGAGAAAAGCCTATTCAGCAAATTGTTCTGGGAAAACTGAACATGTACATGTACATGAAAAGTCAAAATCTGAAACACTGCGGCAAACATCTCAAGATCTAGGCATAGGCATGCTGGTGAGATGATACCTGGGACCATAATCAACTCTCCCAAGTTGTCCTTTGATCTCAACATGTGCATTGTGGCATTTGTGTAGTCATACATATACACTCACATAGACACAAGACAAATAACATGCAATAAAAAGGGTTAAAGCCCTAAAATGCTACATTTAACTTAAAAAGAATGCTAAGAAACAAAAACACATACTTTATTTTCCTATCAGTAAATTTATTTCAGTTGAGGTATCACATATGTAGCATAATTATGATTTTTAATAACTTATTGGTATGTGAAAAGGACTATAGAAGATGACGTAATTGTAAAATAACAAAAATATGTGCATGATCAGGTTTGCCATAAAAGGATATTTAGAATCAACAACAGTAATTTAGTTTGTCCAAGAAAATAAACATCTTCATATTAAATTATCCATTTGATAAATAAGAAAGCTGAGTAGTTAAGACTATTAGCTCTACTTGGTTGTCCGTTGCTAAGTTTGTTTGATTCCTATAGGAATTCTGAACCATAACTCATCAGTCACTCAGGCACACATACACACACACTATGCCCTCCCACCCCCAGGCAGGTGATCTTTATTTGGGCTTGAAAGGAGAAACCCCTTGCAACAGGAATTCTCTCCGAGGTTTGAGGGAGAGCTGCAGATGAAGCTCTGGTTTCACTTCTCATTATGGCCCTTTAGTCTGTGTTAGTATGTGGGCAAAACAGGCTAAAAATCAAATTTATAAATTTTACACATAGGTTTAAATGTGACTTTTGCACTCACATCACAGAACTTGTTTCTTTGCTTTGCATGACTTATAGGAAGTGCTGAGGGGGCCTGAATAAATGGGACACCAATGGCCTAAAATTTGAAAATCATTAAACTTCCTGCATCCTGTGTATAACTGTGTCTCTTGTTGACACACTGTCAGTAGGATTGTGCCAGGATCCATTTCTCTTTAAATGTCACAGAATGCCAGTGATTCATGAAATGACATCCCTGAACTTTGAGGCTGTGTGATGAACAAGTCTGTGCAAGACCCCAGATATTCATTAGCTAGCTGGAGTCAGGCTGCTGTGCCCATCACTCTCCACAAGGAAAATGTATTCTGTAGACTCGCTGGTGGAAAAACACTGCTAGAGGATCTGTGTCAAATCGATCCTGAATTCCATCAGGCTGCACAGGAAAACTGTCACCACTGCAGCCTTCCTAGCAACTTCATGCAGATATGCTAATTACGCTCCATGAAAACAGCCCTGCTGCCAGAGAGAAATGTGCCTGTCTCCCATCAGCACAGCTGCTAGTCTGGACCAACCCTACTTTGGATATTCTACTTGATATCATGCCAATTGTTACTTTCACCAAAAAGAAACTAACTCTTTTGTTTTCTATTAAAAACTATCCTAACTCTGCTTCTGTTACCCCTCACCAATCTTCATCAATAAACTTTATTCTATAATTCTCCTGGCACAGTTTTTGTCTGACCATGGGCATATTTTCTATGCTCATTTCACTTGTTGCATTTACAGGACACAGTTCTATTCAGAATATACTTGCTTAAATGAAGGCAGAGTGGTGGTCCAGACAATGTGATGAGTTAGAAGGACAAGACTCAGGGGTTTCTATCACCCAGAGAGGAAACATTTGGTATGCCATTAAAATTCTGATTTCTCCAACATAATTTCACAAAAGGATAAGAGAAAATGTTTAAAAAGATAGTGACAAAATAATTGTAATTTCTAAGGCTTAGATGGATGCAGGAAAACCATTAGGTCTATTAAAAATGAGGAGTATATGAAGGTTCACTGGGAAAAGTAATGATGAACAAACACCGCTAATTTACAGCTCCCTGACCTGGAAAGAGAGGCTCATTTTTCAGTTATTTGGTTACAATATTTACTTAAACTTGTCTCATTTCACAAAGGATTTGCAATAACTTTTAGTTCAACTTACAATCTAATACATGTTTGCATTTTTACCCCTTCCTGATACATCATTTCCATCTGCCAAAATAGTTTTCTGGTGTACTGAATTAAGTGATAACCCAAATCTGGAACTGATATTGGGATAAAGGAAGTTGATATAAAATGATAAGAATCTTGCTAACTCTAGATTGAAGAACTCTGCTTTAAATAACAACTGGGTTCAGAAAAGGAAGGAAGAACACAGTTGTAAATGAGGCATGGCAGGCACTGCAGGTTTTCTTCCCTTTTATCTGCATTGACACTATATTCCAAACCACCTTCCTTCATGTCCATGTATTTACCAAGGTTTTTGGAACAGATACAGTCTACATTAATGTGAAATGAATCAAGTACCTAGTATTTGCTTAATAAATATTTGCTAAATAAAAATTAGTCAAAATTCACCTTAATGATGCAAGGGAGAAAAGAAAAAAGAAGATCCTCTCCTTAAAACAAAACATAAGCCATTGGAGGATGGTGGACTAGGAGCCATGTCAGAAGGAGCAGGGGATAACAGTTTAAGAAATAAATAGAACAAGAGTATTTCCCACTCAATCAGCTACTTCTCCAGGTCCAAGCTCTACTGATCAACAAACCTTTCTTACAGTTGGATGTGTACTTTCTCTCCAGGCAAACTAGACTAAAAGACTCCTACCAGGAAATTTACAAAATTAGCTAGTGAGGATTTCAAAAAAGGGATTCCTAGTAACTACAGCTAGGCCCTCTATCAGTGTCTCAATGGGAAAGGGTGGGAGCTAGACACAAACTCTAACCAAACACTGTGCTTTGGGCACCACACAGCCAACCATTCCTGACCACATGAAGCCTCATCAACCACAGTGGGGCAGAGTTTGCCTTGATTATCCACAACCCACAGAACGGAGTCAAAACAAGAAAACCCCACATGCAAAGAACCCTGGGAGCCCCAGGAGAAGAGTGTGCTTTAAAAGCATATGGAACACAGCTAGACCAGGACCACAGAGAAAAGGCAGACGGCCAGAAAGAAACTCCTTGCATCATATTGTAGTGAGAGCACTACACAAACCTGCAGAAGACAAACAGAATACATGGAAAACTAGAAAGGAATAGTCAAGCCACAAAGACAAGCCCAACAGAGACTAACAGCAGACTTTTCCATCTGAACCATGAAAGCAAGGGTTTGAACTCATGTATTTCAAACTTTGAAAGAAAGCAGAGTATAGGAATTTATGACCATGAAGCTAGTCCTGTAGAGGATACCTTCCTGGGAGGATAAGATAAACACATCCAAGAGACTACAGAATACAGGAGGAAAAAATAAATGATTTTATGACACTCACAAAACAAAAGGAAACTAAACTAAAATGTCCCAGACACTACAAAACTAAACAAAACAAAAACAAAGGGAGCAATGCACACATTTCAATAATTACGCTGGACATAAACAGTCTCAGTTTACCCACGAAAAGATGCAAACTAGTAGACCGCCTTAGAATCCGACTTTTGGCTGCCTCTGAGAAACACATCTTAGTGAAATGATGACAACATCTATTCCAAGTAAAGAAATCAGAAGACATTGTTTATTCTAATACCTGACAAAATAATTCAAACTAATTCTTGTCAAAAAAGATGAGGATGGTCAATTGATATTGATCAAGAAAACAATCCACCAAGAAGACATTCAATCTTAAATACATATGCATCACATAATAGGCTCATTAGATGCTAGATTTTTCTTGTTTTCATAAAATTAAAATTAAAGCAGGATTTCCCACTTTCACTTTTAAAATTATTCCTTATTTCAAAGAGTTAAGTGGTCTTATTTTTTTGTTTTATTTCTTTCCTGTTTCAACTGAAAAATATACAAAATTTATGACTCATTCATTTCTTATAAAGAGAGTCTTGTAGGTACTGAGGTATCTAGAGCTCAGGCCTAATATTAAAACCACACACTTAGAATATAAACAATTTTATATTAAAATGGCAGTGTCTCTATGTTAGGGACTTAGTAGTAAACACTGTACTTGAATCTTACAAAACTCCCATTGGGTTATTTTTTGTCTAAATGAAGCTTGGAACTGCTAAGCAATAGCTACATATCAATCATGCATGTTCTAACAATATTAGCTTTCTTAAATTTGGATACTCCCCCTTTTACAGTATAAGCTAAATATCATAGCCTATAATGAAAATAGGAATCTGTTTCTAAATTAAGCTTCCTATAAAAGAGTCATTATGAGTACTCACACAATTTCTTAGAACACACTAAAATGTACTTGTGACCTGAAGCGTGTCTCCTTGAAGAGGATCCTATGATGTGGAACAGAGGTGCTCACACTCACTCTGTGCAGATGCATCTGAGGCAAGTGATTTTAAACACTCAAAAGCATCAAGACAGAGAATGCATGGATGGTTATAACACACAGACACACACAGACACACAGACACACAGACACACACAGACACACACACACACACACACACACACACACACACACACACACACACACACACACACACACACGATAGCATCAAAGACAGAGGAACAAAATACCCTGACACCTCTCATAACTGCAAGAGGCAGAATCCCCTTTGCAGGAGAAATTAAGAGAATTTCATCATATTTTCAGTGCAGATGCTGGCAGTCCCAGCTACTAGACATTTTCACCATCTCTGTGGGCTTACAGTTTGTAAGAAACGTGAAATCTGTGTAGTGTCCTGGGTTTGGAAAAAGATTTCAAACATCATACAGCCAACATCTAAGGTGCTACAGCCTGGAGTCACTTGAAACGTGAGCTAATGTCTGATTTTGAACTCATCTAGAGGTCATAAAGCCCCACATATTCCCATCTTTGGGATTCCTTAGACATTATGCTGTACTGACTTATAGGAAATGCATAGACACCTTGCGAACTCACCCTGGCTGGCCTAGGACACTGAGTAAGCAGGACTGTAGGGGATAACTACTGAGATACAGTGGGGAATGGAGGGCATCCCTATTGAGAAACAGGTGAGAGTACTCTGGTTCTGAACCCAAGGTTCACATTAGTCCCTGTGAACTAATGCCTGTGTCAGGACCACAGCCAAGTACCCAGTTTTTTCCTGTTGTCCTATTCTCACTGTACCACACTACAGTGGCTGTTACAGAAAAGGTAGAGAGGTAATCCTGTAGTTTCTACTGATAACTGGTTTGCAAGGCCTTAGGCAGGCCTTGAGCAACTCTAGACCCAACTATTAACCTACAGCAGCCAACACTGCTGCCAAAGGAAGAAAACAAAGCAAAACAACAATAAAACCCTTGATCTACAACCCTGGGCACACAAGGAAATTTGCTCATCCCAGTCAAGACAAGATCCCTGACAAGTGCTGCTGCCAGCAGACAGTAACAGTATGGTTTCCATGTGCCTTCTCATCTCTACAGCTCCCATCCCCACACTTGGTCTAACAATCCACTGAAGTTAGGACTGGATATGAGTGTCACAGGGGTAGAGCTACAGTTTCTACCAATGATCTTCATAGCAGCAGCATCTGGACCCACGCCACTGTCTGACTGAAGGGCAAGTGTTTTAGGACTCTCACCACTGCTGGGGCTGCCAGTGTCAGAGGGCCTTGTTAGAAGCACAGAATCAACAGGGCTTGACGAAATTCTGGCTACCTGATAGGGCCCACTATTCCCACTGCATGAGTAAATATACACTGAGTACCACACAGCCATGGCCATCAGCACCATCCCTGCTGGAACTGCAGGTGTCCCTATTTTTGTGTGGCTCATAGTATAGTGCATTTCTGATTCAATCTCAGTCTGCACTGTGCCCAAAGTCATTAATCATAGCCAAAGAAGCTATAGGGGAACTACACTATGGTGCCAATTTAGGAATACAGCCAGAATTGTATTCAGACTGGCCCATCTGATAGAAAAAATATCGCAATGCAGGAGCACAAGAAATATGAAAACTCAAGGCAACATGCCTCTAAAAACATACAGCAAAAACTTGTTAGTAACAGGTTTCACACTGTACATATGAAACATACCACAAAGAATATTTTCAAATGGTTATTTAAAAGCTTGAAGAAATACAAGAGAAAACAAACTATTCAATCAAATTAGACAGATAATGGGGATATGAACTAAAAATTCAGCAAAAAGACATTTTGAAATTCTTGGAAATGAAGAGACAAATACTTCATCTAAAATAAATGATATTAAAAGACCCTGTAATAGACTAGATTATGTAGAAAAAAGAATATCTGCAAGAAGCCAAGTCTCCTGAAATAGCCCAGCTACCTCTTACCCCCAAATAAGGAATGAAGTATGCATTAAAGACCTTTATGACACCATTAAACAAATATTCACATTTTTTGAATAGGAAGGCAAAGAGAAAGAAGTTAATGGCAAAGGAAAACTATTTGATGAAATCAGAGTAGAATATTCTCCAAACTCTGGGAAAGACACAATAGCCACATATAGGAGGCATACAGAACATCAAATAGACAAGACCAGAAAAGATCTCCACGTGGCATGTTATATTCAAACTGTCAAAAAGTTCAGAGGGGGAAAAAAATTCCAAAAGTTGTAAGAGAAAGGCATTAAATCATATTCAAGAATTTCTCAATTACACAGGTATATTTGCCAGCAAAAACAAAAAACAAAACAAAACAAAAAACAAACAAACAAAAAAACCACCAAAAACTATTCCAGGAGGAAATGGAAAAGCGTATTTCCTTTTCTAAAAATGAGAAATAAATTGTAATCAAGAATACTAATTCAGCAGAGATATCTTTCAGAACTGAAGGAGAAATAGAGACTTTCTAAGGAAAGTGAAACAGATTTGTGACTTTCTGACCAGTCTTATAAATGAAAAATAGGCATCATCAATTCTTGACCTTTTGGCTAAGATCAAAGAATATAAAAACCATGAGAAGAACACACACACACACACACACACACACACACACACACACACACACACACACACACACACAAACACACACACACACGAATCAAGCACTATCAAACCACAAAGATGAAAAGGGAAGGAATTAAAGAAGAAAAAGTATCTCAAACCAAGATAATAACAGACAGGAGTAAGTTCTTATCTATCAATAATAATGAAATGAAAATGGACTGAACTCTTCAATTAAAGGATACAGACTGGTTCAATATACTTAAAAATATAACTTAAACCCAACAACACACACTCAGGAAATTTACACCACCTCTCTATAGACACAGAGATAGAAAGGAAGGAAAATGATATTCCAAGCAAATGGAAACCTGAAGCAAGCAGGAGTAGCTATATTCACACTAGGCACAACAGACTTCAGGATGAAAAAATTTAATATGAGACACAAAGTGTACCATCCAATGATCAAGGGATCAACTCATCAAGAAGACATGGTGACTTACACCTCTACGCATACAAAGACAGCATACAAAGTGGGAGGAAACATTTCCCACTATTCACTTGATGGTGACAAAGGACTGGTAGCTAGAATATATAGAAAACACACAGTAAAGAGAATAGATGAAAAGCTAAATGCTCTCAATCAAATAAAGTTTAGTCAGACTTTAGGTGAATATTTTACTCTTGATATGTTAGCAACGTGTGTGTGTGTGTGTGTGTGTGTGTGTGTGTGTGTGTGTGTGTGTGTGTGTGTGTGTTCTATGCACTTTACTATGAACCATCCATCTTATTTAAAAGTACACAAATGACTACTGTAAATGTCAATGTACACCCAGTGAAATGAAAAACATAGTGAAATCTTGATAAACTATGACTTCAGAGTCCTATATGAGATCTATATCTATATCTATATATACTTGAATTATCAAGGGCACAAAATATTTTTCACTACTGATAAAAATAGCAGTTTGTAAGTTACACTGTATTAATTAGCTTGTTCCAACTCTCAAATGGGGGAAGAAATTATAGCCAAATACTGCAAACTATAAAGCCTTGTGAGACTATTTTTTTAATTGTTCAAATTATATATGGAGTTTATTATTGAGATTAAAATTTATATACTAGTGCTCATATTTGATGTTTAGAAACTACTCCATCATAAAATGTAAAAATGTTTGAAAGACTCTAAACATTTAATTAACATATAAAGCATTTCTAATAAAGTTGAAGATCACTCAGTGAATGTTCTGCTTTACTCATGACAATAGTATGTGCACATAGTTACCACTATGTGAATAAAACAAAACTTAGTTTTTAAGATCTTGGGCTACTACATGTGTTCTTAATTGGGCTATTGTGAAAAAGAATAATAACTCTTGCTTTTTCACAGATTGCATATAATTAGGTTATACTGTTCATAAACAAATTCATATGCTGATCAGATTTGCCCAAGAGATACAAAAATAGCTAAAGTTAACCACCATCTTTTCCTAAAAAGCCCAGTCATGTAAAATCCATTTCAGTCCATGGCTGGGAAAGTACAGTTGGCAAGTGCTAAGGTTCCACAAACTGAAGGATGGATCTGTCACCTGCACCTAAAGAGCCAGGTAGGGGCAGTGCACCTGTGACCCCCATATTGGGGATGTGGACACATGAGGACATATGGCCAGCTTCCTTGAGTAGAACCAGTGAACTCTAGGCCCCACCAAAAGGGTTTGTCTCAAAAATAGATAGAAGGACACCCAAGGCTGATCTCTGATTTCTGCATTCACACCCTCCCCACCCCAAAATGAAAATCTGTTTCATCCTGTTCATCAAACGTTCATACCTTTACTCACTGTTTTCTGCAATTAGTAAACTATGACCCAAATTCTCAAGCAGACCTTTTTTTTTTTTTTTTTTTTTTTTGCTATTTAAGGAAAAAACTGGATGGGAGAAATCTTGGCAGGAGATGAAATAATTCTTTTGGCAATTCTTTAGTGGCTTGAAAATCAAAACGGCATTAAAACTAAGAAGTAAAGGTCAAAGTGAAATTTTAAACTGAAATTACTAGGGTAAAACTGCCAGAAAGATTCCTTTTCTTGAAAACCAGCCTCCAACTTGTCCCCTGCCTGACTTTTGAGCATTTGGAATGTAAAGGGACAGTGTTGCTGCTGACACAGCAAAGGAGATGGAATTCCAGAGTACTACCTCATCATATAAATGACTGACATTCAAAAGATTCCTGTCATAAAGTTCTATAGAGTTTACAGGGTTGACATTTTTATTCCTGAATTGCCAAGCATGTAAAATTAATTGTTACTAGTTTAGGTTCTTACTATATACCATGTACTGAGTGGATACTTCATACATTATTTGTAAAATAACTTTGCTAAGCACAGGTATCATAAGGTGATAATCTTGCCAATTTCACCGGGCTAAGAAATGCACAGAGGAGAGTTGAGGCACACTGCTTAGTGTGTTTGTGACATTTCCAGAGGTGAGTAGATAAAGAGCTTCCTGAACTAATGAATGAATTAAACCACTGGTAGTTCAAAACATGCTGCCATTGTGAAAGGTGGTGAGAGCAGCAGGCAGGGCCAAGGTGGAAGAATTAAGTCACCAGGGCTGTGTCCCTGGGACCGTGTCTTGCCTGATCTCTTTCTGTATCCCCCCTCCCTTCTTCTGGCTTATCATTTGAACTACTCTGCTCCACTGCATAGCTCCTGACATAACAGGCTGACACCTTTGAAACTGCAAGCCAAAACTATGTTCATTCTTGAGCAT
Source organism: Cricetulus griseus (assembly GCF_003668045.3). Taxonomy (NCBI): domain Eukaryota; kingdom Metazoa; phylum Chordata; class Mammalia; order Rodentia; family Cricetidae; genus Cricetulus; species Cricetulus griseus. The sequence continues at coordinate 26,302,088 of NW_023276806.1, forward strand.
CTCTGTATTTTGTCACGAATATAAGGTATGTAACACACGTGTTAGCACTTATTAACAGGTAAGTGGAGAGCCTGTGGATTATTCAATGTTATACAACAAAAAAACAAGCAGGGTCGAAATTGAAGCCAACTCTACGAAACAGTATACATGTTTTTTTCTACTATAAGAGAATTTTAAAGCATCTAACACAAGTTAGGGATGGAGCTATAGGACTTTAATACCAGTACCTAGGATGTAGAGGCAGGAGGATCTCTGTGAGTTTTAAGCCAGCCTGCTCTACATAACAGTTCCAGGTCAGCTGGGTACACATAGGAAGGCCTTATCTCAACAACAACAACAACAATGAAAATGAAAGGGAAAAAACTAACACAACAGTATGGCATTATATGAATCTAAATTGATTACCCTAATTTTAATGAATATGCAGCAAGCATATTTTTTGTATCTACTTTCCTTTACATTAACATTTAAATTTGAACCTTCAAAAACATGGAAAAGAGGACAAAATTTAAGACTAAAACTATTTTATATAGGGGCTATAGAGATGGCTCAAGAGTTTGAAGCACTTGTTCTTTCAGATAATTGGGGTTCAATTCCTGGCAACTCACAGTTGTCACCCATAATTCTAGTTACAAGGGATCAGACATACTCTCCTGACCTCTGAGGGTATGAGGCACACATGTGGTACATACACATACCAGCAGGCAAAACATTTATGCATATAAACAAAATTTAAACAATAGTTTTAAAAATAAATATTTACCTTTTATCCCAATAAATGTCAATCCTCCTTTGGGGAGGCCTACTCTACTTTGGAAGACTAGCAAAAACATGTATTTCCTAGTATAGGTTCTTATTCTTATCTCTCCAGATCCTCTACTAACTTCTTATAGGTGTTCCCACATATACCCATGGAGGTGTCACCTCTATCACCCAGGTTCCTGTCTGTTGTTAATAAATACAATTTGACTGCAAATGGAAATGTGAAAATATTTCTTGTTACACATTTAAGTCTACCCTATTAAATGTACCTGATTACCACTAAAACAATGCATGCATATTAACTAAAATTCAATTTCATGAAAATAATTAAGATAATATAAAATTGGGATCTTCAGAATATAAGTTGTAAGTAACAGGTAGGTTGAAAAAATTTCAAATTTACTTAATAAGAAGGCCAATATTGAGAAATATAATGAGATAGTTTTCCAAACATTATTTCTTTTGTTATGAAGTTCCTATTATAGCAACAACTCTTAATACTTCTGTATTAAAATTTTTTCTTTTGCTTCTGTAATCTTATATAACAAGCTGTGTATTACTATTTAGTATTAAACAAAGCTTGTCATCAGAGGAATATGTTCAAGCAATCTTCCTCAATATAACAGCAAAGGAGACAGAGGTCTTCTGAAATAACCATGTGAACACAATCCTATATTAGGAAATAGCTACATTAAAAGAGTATAAGTGACACTATTATGAGCAACAATGATACCAGGACACACCAACAATCCATGTTTTAAGCTTTGTAGCTGGTATCTGCTGGTACATACCAGGTCTGTCTTTGGAGGATCTGTACAATCAACAGAGAAGTAGGGTGCTGAGCTTCGGACTGCACTGCTTTCAGAAGTCGGTTTTGGAGGTTGAGCATGCTGTCTGTATGTAGCACTTTTAGGAGTCCAACAAAACAGATTGACTGACTCTCGTACACAGCGTTCAATGTCAATTTCTAAATAGAAAATAAGAAAATGAAAAATCTATAGAATTTGGAGTGCATTGTTAGAGTAAAAATTTCTAAGTTTGTATATGTATATGAGTAAGATGAAAACTAAGCAGGAAAGTCAAGCAAAAAACTATGTAGATATTAATGAGAATACTAATGACTAGAAGGGTATGAAATATTTGCTTATTATTATATACGTATCTATATTTCAATATATTCACATGTTATTATGTGTGGGTTTTATTTGACATTACTTATGTACGCGTGAATATTTTTGTGTGTTTTAGTATATCATCTAATTGCCATAAAATACGTTTCATTTAATAATCTTACACAATTACTTGGGTAAATATTTCTCCTTTGCAAAGTCGTAGAGGCTTGGATGTAGGAACACGTAAACAATGGTCTAAAATATGGATTCACCACAGCTTGTAGTAAAATATACTACAAGTTTCAAAGCTGTTCAGTAAATAAAACATAATACATTCAGAAAAAAATTGATCAAAACCTCAGTGTAGGCATTGTCCCATCATATTTCTTAATTAAATGAGGTTTTAGATAGAGATCAAATGGCTTTTAAAAGGAAAAGTTTTCATCGGCTTTTCTCCTTAGCTTTGATGCAGAGGCAGTGCATATATGTGATCATTACTACTACAAACCGCTGTTTCTGATTGGACTGTCACCAGCAGGCTAACAGTTTTGACAGAGTTAACCATTTCTATATGAGGAAGGTAGAGCAAGGCAGTAGCAATTCCGGATGACTGAGATAGAGTCTAGCACTGGCTACTTTTGCTTATTCTTCATTCCTAAAGCCAGGAAATAGAACTATTCTCCCTTTGTCTGCAGAAGCGAAATCATGTCAGTTCAGATAAGCAATGGATAAAAATATGTGTTTAAAATCGAAACAGATAAGTTTTCTATTTCTCTTTAAGGAGAAGAGGACACAGGCATGTGTGGGTCACCCACCTGACTGGATGGGGAGACACCTTAACTGATAAAGCCCACTTCTGATTGGGGCCAGCTGCAGACAGTGGACTGGCAGGTCTGGAAGGATATTTAATCCCTGTCTTTCCTCTGGCTCTCTTTTGCTTTTCCCTCTGCTATATAATTCCTGCCATTGATGTCCAATCTCACCACAGGCCCAATGGCAGCAGATTCAAGTAACCACAGACCAGAAGCTCTGAATCTGTGAGCCAACACAAAGATTATCTCTTGAAGTTGTTTATCTCAAGTATTTTGTTACAGAGACAGAGCTAACAGTGTATGCCTCATGAATTTAGAATTGCTTGTCATCATGAGGTAGAGAATCTCTGGAGAAGGGAAAATAGCACTTATTGGGTCCCTACCATCTAACATGGGTTTATATTATATGTTCTTCATCCGTATAATTTTTCCAATGATCCTGAAGTCAGGCTATTCCCACTCCAGCCATTTGTAGGGAGAATGAGCTAAGACACTTGGAAGCAAAATGACTGTTAAATGTGTTGCTTGGGTAGGATGTCTGAGCTACTAAAGGATTATGAGCATCCTGATTCATTCAGATTTGGAATATGAACAGTAGTTCTGGAAATATCAGCTACTCAATTAACCATTACTTTATCTGCTCTTAGCAATGTTTGCCAACTTTACAGATGGCTATTTCCATGGTGACACAAAAAGGTCAGATTTTAGATTTCACCACTCCACTATTATTACTACCTTAAAATTCTATAAAGAGTTAAACAAGATTTGAAACGTAAGTTAATTTATTTGAATATGATGTTAATATAGTGAAATGTGTTTTTAAAAAATTTCTACCATTACCAACAAGACAAACACCAACTAGAAGAAAAATGAAATTTTAAGAGTTGTCTTCACATGTTTACAAAGAAAGATGGACATTTTTACAAAACTCTCAAATAAAATGATTGAGATAAAATACTTATTAGCTAAGGAGAAGAAACAATTAGTTATATAAATTTTATTTATTACTATGTAGTCCACAAAGAAAAAGAGTTTGTCCATAGATTTTTGTCTCTCCAGTCTTCAAATCAGTTTGACACACTGTCATCCATCAAAAACTTCAAATTGAGTCAGTGATCCATATCGGTGGCACAGTTCCATCTGTCACTGGCAAAGGAAAATGCCAATCTGTATCTGATTTCAAAGAATGCTCCTAGCTCTGCATACGGTGTACAGTGAACCTTGAAAGTCTGCGGAGGGCCCGCCCGGTAAAACTCTGTTTGTCAGCACTGGTAGATGTCCCATTCTCCATTCATTTAACCTGTCCATCTTTAAATCTTCCCAGAGTGTTTCCCCACATTAAAATAAGATGCAAATGTACCATATACACTGTAAAATGTGCAATCATTTTTATACAGCAATCTCTCCTCTACAGTACTGGTATTTTTTTTAAACCTTGCATTTGTAAATTAAGCATGAATCCTTGTTAGTCTCTCTCAGGTTTGAATCAAGACTCAAAGTTTTTTTTTGTGACCAGAGTGAAATAATTTTTCTAATTCTCAGGTTTCTTCATCCTCACCCAGCAGTATCATATCTCTCGGAAAAAATGGAAATATTTTACTATGATGAAAAGCACATTTCATGTTTTGATTTATTTTTTTTACCTTTTTTCTTTTTTTACATTTCTTGTTTTCTACATGAGCAAAATCAGGATAGAAAGCTACCTCTCTTTAAGCTCTCTTCTCTTTTGTCAGATGGTAATGAATTGTTTCTTAGATCTACTGAATCCCTGCTTTCCTGGCACTCTTTACTATTATCTAAGTCTTTTCCTGCTCTGCTCTATATGTAATTCTTCCTCTTCTCCTTCTCCCTCTCCCTACCCGCCCCGTCGGGTAAGACATTCATTTTCTTGATTTACTTCATTTTGATAGACCTCACCTTCCAGGATTCTCTATGAGGGTACACAGAAGGTAACAAACTCTGTATCTTTATTCTCCAGTTTCTGCCCTTTCCATGGCTAGTTCAGTAAACAATTAATTGACTGTTATTTTCAGTTAACATTCTTGCCATAATTCACAATTTCAACTTCAGCTTCTCAGTTCACCTGAGCTCACTTCATCTCATTAAAATGTAAAAAGTCTGATTATCAAGACAAACAATGCAGGAAATAAAATCCGCAACCTGTAAAGCTCTTGTATGTTGATAAATGAGGCCACTAGTGGCTATGGAGGACTGCACATCTATTAGAAAGTACAATGAAGGAGTTTTCTGGGCTGATTAGACTATTCTGTATCCTCAGTGGAGTGAGGTTTATATATTTGCTGACAACCATAAAATGCATTGAATTATATGATAACTCTATGCATCCCACTAAAATATGTCTAAACAGAAGAAAAAAATAATTTTATACTTCTTTTCCTTTAACATTTCTTCATCTGATATTTACAGATTAAAATGAAGATACTTGATTGAGAATTGAATATTAACTGTACACAGCTCTAGTTTTCAAAAAAGGCTAATTTTTGTGTAAGAAAATGTGCCATGAGCAGGCCTTAGGCCAACTGAGGTCAGAGAGCAGCACTGGATTCCCCAGAAATGGAGTTATGGATGGTGTTGAACCACCATGAAGGGGATGAGAACTGAACCTGGGTCCTCTGCAATAGCAGCAAGCTCTGAGTCATCTCTGGTCCCACAGCTTCAGTTCTCACGCTACAAATATGCTAGGCTATGGGTAGTTTTCAATGTAATAGCCGACTAGATTCAACAACTTTGGTTTTCATTTTTAATATATTTTTATTTTTTGAAAATTTCATACAGTATATTTTGATCATGTTGTTTTCCCTTCCCCAACTCTTTCCAGATCCTACCCTGACTACCTACACACCAACTTCATGTACTTTCTTAGAAAAAACAAAACATAACAAAGCAAGCACAAATCCACAAGGAGTTCATTCTGTGTTGACCAACTTCCAACTGAGCATAAGGCAGGCAATTCGTGTGCTTGGTACTATACCAGGGTCACCCCACTGAAGAAAACCAATTTTCCCTTTCCTGGCCTCAAATTGCAAATCCCTTGTTGGCTAGAGGTGGGACTTTGTGTCCACCTCCCCTGATCTTTATTGGGATTGTGTCTGGCTTGAACTTGTGCCAGTTTTATGCATACTGTCACAGTCTCTGTGTGTTCATATGGGCATCAGTCCTTCAATAACTAACATTTGAAACACAGAACATATACAAAGGAGATAGTTTGAACTCTAAGTACTGATATCTTATGATATGAAAACATTACAAAAATACTACAATGGGACTCTGAACTACAGCAGATCTGCTATATATAACAGGCTTAACTTATTAGCAGAGAACACATGAACAGAATAAAATACACATACCACAGAATACCCTCTACACAGAAAAATGCATGACACTCTGGGATTGACAGCACCTTTGTCATCCTTTAATGTCTTCTGATGAAGAATAACTAAAACAAATAGTTAGAGTATGATAGAGATTCTAAGAAAGACAGAATAACCTGCAGGAGCCTAGCTGCCCACATTTAAGGATTGCTTGTAAGGAGCATGCTATGTTGAGCCAGAACGAGCAAAGACAGAACATCGCATTGGGGAAAGAGAGGCTCCAAGGCACTGTGCATCACTCAGGTAAGATCTTTTTGTCTCCAGGCAACCTAAGACAGGTAACGTGGGAACATGTGTTCCAGCTAAGGCTGGGAGGTGAAAGAAGACAACCTAAGACAGACACAGTCATCTACCCTGTGTCAGAAGTACAGGTTTAACTAATTAAATTTAGAAGTGGGAACTGTTGGGCTCATAGAAATGACTCCGCCTCATCTTAACTTAAGGTCAGAGAGTTCAAAATTGTCCTTACTCCTTCAAGATTAAAGTCGTAAGACATAAAGGTCAAGGGCCTGGCCACTGAAGGATGCTTGGTCTAAGGTGTGGTTATTAAATGTTTGGAAAATTAAGGAAGAAAGTCTGTTCCTTTTATCATGGTAAAGAAGTCTTTTGCCTTTCCCCCCCTTTTAGTTGGGGTATATAAGATTTTTGACCAACAAACTTGAGGCATTCAGTATTCAGTGGAATGTCCTCCTGACTCTATTCTGTGTCGCAGTCTTTTCCTTAGTATCTTTAATCTTTGTACTTGTCGCTTCTCAATCCACACTCCCACTTCTCAGGTATGAACCAAGCAAATCAGCAGGATCTGACTGAAGAACCCCAAAGACAGGTTACTACAGACTGACAGACCTCATCACATGAATAGTTGAAGTCATGGAAATTTCTATACTGACTGTAGTGACCCAAATCTACTCCTGAGTGATGCTGTGAAATGTTCAGTATTTCTCTCACAACACCCTGCCATTTACACTGTCTGAGAAATGCCAAAGACCATCTTCATGATCTCTGCTAGTGCTGACATGGGCACACATACAAATTCAACAAAGCTCAGGAAAATTTTCTACTGCTATTTGTTGTTTTTCTTTTTTAAATTTAAATTAGAAACAAACTTCTTTTACATGCCATTCTCAGTTCCTTTTCCCTCCTCTCCTCCCCTGCCCCCACCAACTCCCTATCCTAACCCCTTTCTGCTCCCCAGGGAGGGTGAGGCCTTCCATGGGGGATCTTCAAAGTCTGTCATATCATTTGGAGCAGGGCCTAGACCCTCCCAAGTATGTCTAGGCTGAGAGAGTATTTCAATCTATGTGGAGAGGGCTCCTAAAGATCATTTGTGTACTAGGGGTAAAGACTGATCCACTATCAGTGGCCCCATAGATTGTTCAGACTTCCAAACTGCCTTCCTCCTTCAGGCGATCTGGAATAGTCTTATGCTGGTTTCCCAGCTATCAGTCTGGGGTCCATGAGCTCCCTCTTGTTCAGGTCAGCTGTTTCTGTGGGTTTCACCAGCTTGGTCTTGACCCCTTTGCTTATCACTCCTCCCTCTCTGCAACTGGATTCCAGAGTTCAGCTCAGTGTTTAGCTGTGGGTGTCTGCTTCTGCTTCCATCAGCTACTGGGTGAAGGCACTAGGATGGCATATAAGTTAGTCATCAATCAGAGAAGGGCTTTTAAGGTAGCCTCTCCACTACTGCTTAGATTGTTAGTTGGGGTCTATCTTGTAGATCTCTGGACATTTCCCGAGTGCCAGAATTCTCTTTAAACCTATCATGGTTCCCTCTGTTATGGTATCTCTTTTCTTGCTCTCCTCTATTCTTGCCCTGACTAGATCTTCCTGTTTATGTCCTCCTCTCCCCCATTCTTCTCCCCTTCTCTTTCTTCTAACTCCCTCTCTTCCCCCAGACTCCCCATTAGCTTAGGAGATCTTGTCCCTTTTCCCTTTTCCGGGGGATCATGTATGTCTCTCAGAGTCCTCCTTGTTTCCTAGCTTCTCTGGCGGTGTGGAATGTAGGCTGGTAATCCTTTGCTCTATGTCTAAAATCTATATATGAGTGAGTACATACCATATTTGTCTTTTTGTGACTGGGTTACTTCACTTAGGATGGTTTCTACTAGTTCCACCCATTTGCCTGCAGATTTTAAGATTCCATTGTTTTTTTCTGCTGAGTAGTACTCCATTGTGTAAATGTACCTCATTTTCTCTATCCATTCTTCAGTTGAGGGGCATCTAGTTTGCTTCCAGGTTCTGGCTATTACAAATAATGCTGCTATGAACAGAGCTGAACAGATGTCCTTCAAATTGCATCTTTTGGGTATATGCCTAAGAGTATAATTGCTGGATCTTGTGGTATACTGAGTCCCATTTTCCTGAGAAACTGCCATACTGATTTCCAAAGTGGCTGTACAAGTTGGCACTCCCATCAGCAGTGGAGGAGTGTTCCTCTTTCCCCACATCTTTCCAGCACACACTGTCCTTGGGGTTTTTGATTTTAGCATTCTGACAGGAGTAAGATGGTATCTCAGAGTTGTTTTGATTTGCATTTCCCTGATGGCTAAGGATGTTGAGCACTTTCTTATGTGTCTTTCAGCCACTTCAGAATCCTCTACTGAGGAGTCTCTATTTAGTTCTGTACCTCACTTTTTAATTGGATTAGCTGGTGTTTTGGAAACTAGCTTCTTGAGCTCTTTGTATATTTTGGAAATCAGCCCTCTGTCAGATGTGGGGTTGGTGAATATCTTTTCCCATTCTGTGGACTGCCATTCTGTCTTACTGACTGTGTCCTTTGCCTTACAGAAGCTTCTCCATTTCAGGAGGTCCCATTTATTAATTGTCAAATTCAGTGTCTGTGCTACTGGTGTCATGTTCAGGAAACAGTCTCCTGTACCAATTCATTTGAGGGTACCACCTACCTTCTCTTCTAAAAGGTTCAGTGTGTCTGGACTTATGTTGAGGTCTTTGATCCATTTGGACTTAAGTTTTGTGCATGGTGATAGATACAGATCTATCTACAGTCTTCTACATGCCACCATCCAGCTATGCCAGCATCATTTGTTGAAGATGCTTTCTTTTTTCCATTGTATAATTTTAGTTTGTTTGTCAAAAATCAGGTGTTCATAATGTGTGGGTTAATATCAGGGTTTTCAATTCAATTCAAATGGGTCTACCTGTCTATTTTTGTGCTAATACCAAGCTGTTTTCAGGACTATAGCTCTATATTAGGGCTTGAAGTCAGGAATGGTGATGCATTTGGAAGTTCCTTTACTGTACAGGGTTGTTTTGGCTATCCTGGGTCTTTTGTCATGTAAAGTTGAGAATTGTTCTTTCAAGGTCTGTGAAGAATTGTGTTGGGATTTTGGTGGGGATTGCATTAAATTTGTAGATGGCTTTCAGCAAGATTTCCATTTTTACTATGTTGATCCTACCTATTCAAGAACATGGGAGATCCTTCCGTTTTCTGGTATCTTGTTTAATTTCTTTCTTTAAAGACTCAAAATTCTTACGATATAGGTATTTCACTTTTTTTGGTTAGCATTACCCCAAGGTCTTTTATGTTGTTTGTGGCAATTGTAAAGGGTGATGTTTCTATAATTTCTTTCTCAGCACATTTATCATCTGTAAATAGTAGGGCTACAGAATTGTTTGAGTTAGTCTTGTATCTTGCCACTTTGCTGATGGTGTTTATCAGCTGTAGGAGTTCCCTGGTAGAGTTTTTCTGGTTACTTATGTAGACTAACATATCATCTGCAAATAGTGAAAGTTTGTCTTCATCCTCTCCAATTCGTATCCCATTGATCTCTTTTGTTGTGTTATTCCTCTAGCTAGAACTTCAAGGACAATATTGAAGAGGTATGGAGAGAGTGGACAGCCTTATCTTGTCCCTGATTTTAGAGGAATCACATTGAGTTTCTCTCCATTTAGTTTGATGTTGGCTGTTGGCTTGCTGTTTATTGCCTTTATTATGTTTAGGTATGTTCCTGTTATCCCTGATCTCTCCAAGACCTTTATCATGAAGGGGTGTTGGATTTTTGTCAAAGGCTTTTTCAGCATCTAGTGAGATGATTTTCTTTCTCAGTCTGTTTATATGGTGGATTACATTAATGGATTTTCGTATGTTGAACCATCCTTGCATCCCTGGGATGAAGCCTACTTGATCATGGTGGATGATTTCTCTGATATGTTCTTGGATTTGATTTGCCAGTATTTTATTGAGTATTTTTGTATCAATGTTCATGAGGGATATTGGTCTGTAGTTCTCTTTCTAGTTGTGTCATTGTGTGGCTTAGGTACCAAGGTTATTGAAGCCTCATAAAAAGATTTTGGCAAAGACCCTTCTGCTTCCTGGATATTTTGTGTTAGGGATTTGTTGGACTTTCTTTGGTCGATGAGTCTATTTCTCCTAGTGTATCCTCAACACCTGAGATTCTCTCTTCCATCTCTTGTATTCTGTTGGTTATGCTTGCATCTGTATTCCTGATGGTTTACCTAGCTTTTCTATTTCCAGCATTCCCTCAGATATTGCTTTCTTTATTGTCTCTCAGTTTTTAGGTGGAACAACAAATCTTAAGAGATTTGTTGATTTCTTTTATTGTTTGGTTTGTTTTTTCTTCCATTTCTTTAAGGGATTTTCCCATATCCTCTTTGAGGGCCTCTATCATTTTCATGAAGTGTTTTTAGGGTCATTCTCTTCTGTTTCATCTGTGCTGTGATGTTCAGGTCTTGCTGGTGTAGAGTACCTAGACTCTGTTGGTGTCATATTGGTTTTTCTGTTGTTGAATATATTTTTATATTGTCTTCTTCCCATCCCTTCTTCCAGTGTGTGTAGCAGGAGTGTCTTTCTCTCCTGGTGGGTATAGGACCAATGTTCCCCTCAGGTGGGTGTAAACAGGTTCAATACTCTGATGTCTCTCCTCTTCCAGTGGATGGAGGCAGAACTAGTACCAGGGCCTTGGCAGTCTCTGGGAGGGCTGGATCCTGCTGGGATGGGACTGGCCTCAGGTGTCTCTGAGCAGGGCAGAGGAAGGCAGGTGGGAAACAGGTCCAAGCTCACCTAGTCCGGTGGGCGGAGGAAGAGACTAGGACCCTTGCAGTCTCTGGGTGGGCTGGATCCTGCCCAATTGGGATCCCCAGTGAGCCATCCCAGGCCTCAGGTGTCTCCGAGTAGGGCAGAGGAAGGCAGGCTGCAAACAGGACCAAGCTTATCTAGTACAGTGGATGGAGGCAGGCTTCTAGCGCTATTTGTACTTTCTTGGAATATAAAATGACACTATTTCATCAACTACAAGGCAATAAAAGTTAAGAACATTTCTAGACAAGACTAAGACTTTCTGCTGAGTTTTTAGTGCAAGACAAAGCATTAGCAAAAAGTGATATAACTAAAACAGGAGCACTCACGTTATAAATTCTTTATATTCAAAACCTTAAGTGATGCATGTATTTATAAATAGTATCTGGGCATACTTCCCATTATGAGGTTTTTGTCAGCTGCTTTTCATATATTATTTTAGTAGTCACCATAACTTCAATGAAAGCTTCCTTTTCTGTAGGATTCTCTTTCCAGTGAGAGTAAGTTTTCATAGCTCACATGGTATCTTAGAGTTGCTATTGCTATGATGAAACACCGTGACCAAAGCAACTTGGAGAGGAAAGTATTTATTCAGCTTAAACATTTACATCACTGTTCATTATCAAAGGAAGTCAGTACAGGAACTCTAACATTGGGAGGAATCTGGAGGCAGGAGCAGACACATGGAGGAGTGCTGTGTACTGGCTTGCTTCCCATGGCTTGCTCAGTCTGCTTTCTTATAGAACCCTGGACCACCAGCCCAGGGATGGCACCACACACAATGGGCTGGGATCTCCCACCTCAATAACTAATTAAGAAAATGCCCTACAGGCTTGTCTATGACATGGTTTTATGGAGGCATTTTCTCCATTGAGGTTCCTACCTCTCTGATTATGCTAGCATGTGTCTAGCCAGTAAACATGGCTAATATGTTGTGATATGAACATAGCTTCATCTCACTATGCAGACCATGCTTTTTCACACGTAGCATCATAATATAAGTTTCCTCAACACAAGCTGAGGATGACGGAGCTGGACTCAAACTCATGTACATCTTGACTTATAAGTCTGTGAGTGCTATCCACTATAAAAGCTATCTCAAAGCAAGAAAAGATGTTCTTTCTAGTCATAAAATACAATAGCATTTAAGGCTTAATTTTAAAGGTAATTTCTCATTAGCTCTCTTTACCAATGAATTCTAATGATTGATATTCACTTTCAAGAATTTTTAGAGAAAGCTAAGAGTGGAGATTGATGTATTTATATTATTAAGAAGAAGTCAGCTGGGCATTGGTGGCGCACACCTTTAATCCCACACTCGGGAGGCAGAGGCAGGCGGATCTCTGTGAGTTCCAGGCCAGCCTGGTCTCCAGAGTGAGTGCCAGGATAGGCTCCAAAGCTACACAGAGAAACCCTGTCTCAAAAAACCAAAAAAAAAAAAAAAAGAAAAAAAAAAGAAGGCACATTATAATTGAATAAAAAAGTGAGATGCATAATAAAAATAATAATAGTATTAATAACATTCATAATTTATATTGTTTGTTCCTTGATGCTTTAAGTTCTTCATCTGTACTGACTTAACACCAAGGTCTACAGGCAGGAAATATTGTCATTTTCAGAGTTAGGGATGAGGAAACATCCACAGAGATTTCACTGATTTTCTAAGGTTGCCATTACCCAGGTGGGGATGGTGAATCTCACATTTAAACCAGGTGACCTAGTTGCATGTTCACATTTTTAACCACTTGGCTATTGGGGCATTCTTTATAGAAAGAGCTAAAACTGATGACTTTTCTATTCAAAACTTGTCAGTGAATAGTTCTCTACTATTATGGATAAGATCTAGAATGATGAATTTGATTCATGAGAGTCTGTAGTTAATTTATTTTTCTTGCTTATTTAAATTCTGTAAGATTTCCCTGCAACACAATGTAATTAGTGAGTTAAAAATGTTGATCCTGGCCTTAAAATTAGATAGAGTACAATATAGTTAGCCTATCTATCCTTTGTAGGTAGACTTAAAAAAATTTGTTTCAAAAAGTGTTCAACACTTGTATCATCTAACACTTTGAATGTGTTTGTGTGTGTTGGTTTGCATTCATATTTTAGGGCTGTCCATAGCTACATCCAAAGTTCTTCAAGCACAGATGATGAACTCAGTATGCTGAAAAATGAAATCTCTCTAAATCTATGTGAGAAAAACATCCTACCCAAGTATAATATGATTAAAAACAAAACATGGGTTACTTAAGGGTAAAGTTTGTACCAAACTTTTTATGCTTTCTTTAGAAAGGTCATCTAATTCTTACTAGCTTTTCTCTGTAAGAAGACTCACTATAGTGACCAATAGTGATGAGCAAGACTAACAGCACAGTGCATCAGGGCAGTTCACACAGTAGAAAGCATCCTGCTTTCAAAGGTCACGAGAAGTTTACCTTTTCAACTACTTAGTTTAATAAATGTAAATGCTAACTTTCCGACTTCAGAGGTTGGAGTTGTGCAAGCACTGGTCACTAATTTGCCCACAAAACACTATCCCAGATACTTCCACCAGCATTTATTCACTTGATTTGAAAATGCACAATCAGCATTTCCAATATACTTATTTTTAAAAATTCTTGTAATCCTAATCAATCACCCCCTGTTTACTTTGGCAAGCTGGGGATGACAAGAAAACATCTGTGGATTACAGACAGCTTCTGAGTTTGTGAAATTTGCTTCTTTGCTCCTATTCTGACCAACTCTCCAAGCCCCATAAAACCTTGATTTTCACCATCTCCCAGAAAAAAAAAATTGAAAAATAAAACCCAGAACTATTATTTGTTAATATAACAAATTAAAATTTAATGAATCGGATGACATTTTAATTCATGGAAAAGAAAGTAGGGTGAGTTTCAAATTATTTCAAGGCATTTTATTTTGTTTTTTTCCCCCTCAAAGGATGAAGACCTTTAACAAAAAGACAGTAGATCAGAAAACACACACTAACTATAATAAGCAAAGGTAGATGGCAGATTCCTTAATTGTCTTGAAAGTACTTAATAAGGACATAATCTCAAAGTATGTATGGTTATGAGTATTTTGCTTGGTGTTCAGGGACTTTATCTTGGACAGTTTTATGTGTGCTTGCTATTACACTCTTGTTCCTGCCTGAAAATATGGAGAGCAGAAGTAGAACCAGCAAAAAGCATGGTACCAGAAATTTGCTGTGAAAAAGTAAAATTTGCATATTTTTAAAAAGGATTTATTTATTTTATATTTTATGTCTCTGAGTGTCTGTTTGCATGTATGTTGGTGTGCCACATGTGTGCTAGGTGCCCACAGAGGCACGAGGAGGGCATTAGATCCTTTAGAACTGGAGTTACAGATGGATGTTAGCCACCATGTGAGTGCTGGAAACCACATCTGGGTCCTCTGCAAGATCAACAAGTGCTCTTAACTGCTGAGTCTTCTCTTCAATTCAAATTCTGTATCTTAAAAACATTTAGTTTCTTCACAAAGCAGCTTTCCCCACTTTATAGATATATTACACCTTAGATAGCCACATAAACTTTACTTTGCAGCATCAGGAATCAAGCCATAGTTGTCTTCTGTAGTTTTGAATCCAAACATTCTGCCCAAGGGTTTCAAAGTTCCCCTTGTGAAAACCTTACACAGCCCAGTCACTATCTTCTATTACGTAACATATTTCTGTAGCGTTTGACTTGTTTTCCTAAAAGGACAGTGTTTCCTTTTCTTAAGCTGTCAAGCTGTTATGAAGCAGCTGTGGCCAGAAGGGAGCAAAGTTCCATGTGAATACATACCATCCTTATATAAACACATTCTCAAACACCTTCCTGAGTGGTCTTTATTTACTCTCCATCAGTTGAAGACAAATGGCTGAGTCCTAAGCAAAGGGTAAATATGTTACTCCCCCACAGCCATGACCTTTTCCCCTTCTGGTGGCATTACTGTGATGGAAATAATCCACAGTGACTTAGTATGACCCACATTATGTCTGCATTCCTGGGCTAGCATAAAGTACTGATAATCCTGACAGTGAACACAGGGTCCAGGCAGGAGAGATTCTTAAAGCTGAACAATTCTCTCAAATGACACATTACAGTCAAAATTGCATTTAGTGATTCCTTCATTTAGCTACATACCTGGTAAGTCAGAGAAGAGAAGGATGCATTCATTGAAGCCATTAGCCAAAAGCCGGTCCCGCAGCTGCTGAAGGATGGCTACTCCAATGCAGAATGGGAAAGAGGAATTTCCAAGTAATAATGTATCCCAGAGGTGGAAAATTTTGTGCAGTGGAAATACATCTATAAAAAGTTTTTAAAATGTACTTAAATAAAACCAAATTTATTAAAAATATAATTATTATATTTTAGATATAATAACCTGCATTATTAGATATATGACCATTACTACTTCAAGGTCAAGATTATTATTTAAGGGTTAATGTGTTAAACTGATAAAATGCTTGACTGTAATTTTTTTTAAAAGATTTTTATGTGTGTGTGGGTGAGTGCATGCGTGCCTGCATATGTGTGTTTGGGTGTATATGCATGTACACATGCATTCAAGTGTCTATAGGTCTATGGAGAACATCAGACCTCCTCCAGCTTGAATTACAGGTAGCTATGAGCCACCCAAAATGGATGTTGGGAACCAAACTGGTTCTCTGCAAGTTCTCTTAACTGCTCAGCCAACTCTCTAGCCCCTGATTCCATTAATTTACAGCTTCCTAAGGCCCTTTAATAAATTGTTATCAAATTGGTCAGGCATTACATTTTTGACTCCCATAAGTGGTATATTTATCCAACTCAGAATTTCTCCCAGAACTTTTATTAACACTGTCTATACAAGTTATATCCTTAGATGAACTTTAGATTTACTTTATGTACAATAAGCTAACACTTCCATTGTGCATCATAAACAACTGCTTTATTAAATTCCCACCAAAATTCTATTAATTAAAAAATGCAACTTCTTCCTCACTTAATATTATCACGAATATCTTTCTTGGCCATCTCAGGTAGACTATTTCAGATATCATCCCACTTATCATGTGCGCTGCATTTCAGCATGGCTGTCCACTTCCAGTATAGTCACAACGTAACTGACCAAAGTGATACACAGTCATATCATATGGTTAATTTCATGAAGATTGCCCAGTCGAGGAAATGAAACCATGAGTTAACAGAGAATATCTGAAAAGAAAGCCAATTCAGTTGAAAACTGGCCTCAAAAATTCAATGTAAATATATAGTTGATGTTGAATTCTCTTCTTAAAAAGGAGTAAAGCTATACATGACATATAAAGTTAGATTTTAGTCCTTTTCAACATTTTTTTAATCTTTATGTCAAGAACACTTGAAATTACTGTCTATAAACTACATCATGTTAGAATTTTATAAAAATGCACATTGCATTTACTTATTATCTTCTCGTAAATTTAAAATTCAGAGAAAGAATGAGGCAGTGCTTTAGCTAACACTAAAGGGGAAATGGTACTTACGAGTGAACATGGTAAGAAACCAAGGGATGGCGTAGAGCTGTGAGCACACCAGGAGCACAGGACATGGATGGAGAGAAAGTAAAAGGCCTAATTAGAATGATCACCATCAAGCTTAATGGTTTAAAACACTGTCTTGTTCTATCCCACTGAATAAAATATAAAAGAATGCAGGTAACTATAGTTATTATCACAAGTTCATTATTATATTCATCAATTAGTATGCTTATGACCTTGGCCAAATCAAATGCAATAACAATACATAAATTTTAAGTGCATAGTTTTTAGCTGTAGAAAAATTATTTCTCAAGTTTTAAAGTTCCTTAAGATAGTTAAACTTTTGTGTTAAAATGACAGAATTATTAGTGTAACATAAATTCTAGTTGGATTTAATAATAAAATCCCAGAGACAGATATTGGAGTTAAAGCTGAAGATCAGAGAAGCAAAGCAGCCAGCCACTAGAGAGTTCTTCCCTCTACCAGTGGTCAGACTGAAGGGTCAATCCTGTCCTTACACTGCATCTCCAGACTGCATCTGTCTCCACCAAACCTCAGACTGCAAGGAGTTCCTGTCTCTTCCCACCTTATACTCCTCTCTTTATCCATCCATATCACTCCTGTCTCCAACTCTCTAGTACTGTGATTAAAGGTGTGAACTCTGTTTCTCTTTTAGACAGATTGACTCTCCTGTAGCCCAGGATGGCCTTGGACTCACAGAGATCCATCTTCCTCTGTCTCCTGAGTGCTGGGATTAAAGGTGTGTACCACCACTGCCTGACTTCTATGGCTGTGGCTAGCTTTGTACTGATCTTCAGGCAAGCTTTATTAGATCATAAACAAAATATCACTACATTGGAATGCTCAGATAAATGAATACACATTGTTTTGGGATGCATCTCTGAGCATGTTTTCAGGTAAAACTGAATTTTTAAAAAAGTGCTAGGTGGATTGTACTCCCAGAGTGAATAGGCATCACCCAGTCCACTGAATTAATCCCTGTAGAGAAGGAGGGTGCAGGAAGAATAAATCCCCCTTTCAAAGTTCTGCCTCTCTGCTTGAGTTGGGCATTTAAATTCATCTGACCCTGTTTTTAGACTGGGGCTGTTAATTACAAGTGTTAAAATTAAAGGTAATTTGTGAATGAATACAGGCTACACTTAAAGAAAGGCTTAGACTACCCACTTAGAGAAACACCCTTTCAGTGCCTATCAATTATAAATTAGGAGGGAGGGGCATGCTGTCTTGGCATTGTATACACAAGAGTATGTATGCTATCAAAAGGCCAGTCAAGAACGAAAAGTAAAAATATACAGTTCATTAAAATAGAAATACTATAACAAAACAATGAATATCAATTTCCACATCTTCATGCTGCAAATGTAAAAAAGGAAGCTAAGAATGGTATGTGGTTCATAACAACTAGTGTACATTATACAGTATAATAAAATCTAGCAAAGTGTAAATTCTATATCTTAATTTAAATTTAAAAACATGAGAGTGTTTTATTCACATTATTTGACCTTTATTTTAAGGACATAATATCAATTATGTTACCACTGACCATTTTGATAAGAGCCAATTATTAGTCATTAAGAATCTTTGGTCAAGCCGGGCGTTGGTGGTGCACGGCTTTAATCCCAGCACTCGGGATGCAGAGGCAGGTGGATCTCTGTGAGTTTGAGGCCAGCCTGGTCTCCAGAGCGAGTGCCAGGATAGGCTCCAAAGCTATACAGAGAAACCCTGTCTCGAAAAAAAAAAAAAAAAAAAACTGGTCAAATTTTATTAATGTTACTATGCTTTGTATAAATGGTTCTGAGCACTTTTGTTCATTCACCCAACATAAAATGTCTTGTACTGTATACAAAGGAACCAGACATGTTATAAGAGACTGAAATGCTTTGTAGCTATGTGGTACAACAGCAGAGGTACTGGCTAGGGTGTTAGTAACAAAGTTGCAGAAGCTGATGGCCTCTATGATACCAAGATGATAATTTTCTTTGGGTATGGGTTACTTTATTTTTTATCCATGCATACAACAAATATAGAATAAACACTTGCTACATGCGGAGACTGTTAACAGACACACATGACAGGACAGTGACCAGGGAAGTCATAGCTTTAAGATCTAAGGATCTGAGAGTAAAGAGCAACATTTATTTATTTCATAGTTTCTCATTTCATTCCAATCAGGTTTGTGCCTGTACCCACCAAAGAAACTGTTGCCCTGGCCATTGATGTCTTGGCCACTGATGGCTTCCATGTTGATAAATCTCTATGTTCATCTTTTTTTTTTTTAAATTACTCAGTAAGGTCAGACATTTTTGACCACCCTCAATTTATGAGAACACATTTTCTCTTTACTTGGCCTCTAGACAATGTATTCATCAAATTTTCTTATAACATTTTTAATCTTAAAACTTTTAAAACTGCTGCTTATCCTATTTTTTGTTCGTTTGTTTGCTTGTTTGTTTGTTTGCTGCCTCCCAATTTTCTCTTTATTTTTTTCTGGTTTTTAAATGCAGGACCGCTAGTTCAGTTCCTAGAAACTTTTTTTTTCTATTTTTCTCTAAATACTAATTGTAGTATGAAAACTGGAATATTTTCAACTTTACCCAAAGCCCTCTCCCATAAATTCCAAACATACATTTCAAAATGCTTGATTATATCTCAGGATATATGTTAAAAATCTCTCTATCTAGCCCGGCGTTGGTGGTGCATGCCTTTAATCCCAGCACTTGGGAGGCAGAGGCAGGCGGATCTCTGTGTGTGTGCGGCACTCATCGAGTTCCAGGATAGGCTCCAAAGCTACATAGAGAAACCCTGTCTCGAAAAACAAAACAAAACAAAACAAAAAAGATCTGTCTGTCTGTCTATCCTCACTTCCTCCAAACTCTGTATCTCCATACATTTCTACAACCAGTTAAGAGCACCTTCTCCTTCCATTTGCTAAGAGAAAAACAATTTTGCAATTATTCTTGACTCCTCTCTTCTTAAACACCATGTATCTGCCACCAGCAGTCTTGCTGTTCTGCCTCTGAAATCCTTATCTGTGAGTAGTGAGAACTCATTACTTCTACTGCTAATATCGAGATTAAAGCCACCACCATCTCAGGCCCTGCCTATTCCATAGCTATGACAAACCTACTACATTTTATCCTTCCCTGTTCTTGGATTTCAACCAGCAAGATGCCAGAATTATTTGGTTATGATGTTACATCAGGGGTCACTATTCTATACAAAATTGTCTTGTTTTTTGTGGTGCTAAAATAAAGCAGTGATGATGATGTATCTGTAACACATGAAGTAATCTCCTTTCCATTTCCTGCCGTGTGACCTCATGTTTGTTCATTATGCTCCATTTACAGTGGATAGTACTTCAACATCTCTGGTATATATAAAATTTTTATGCATGAGAATTTTGCTGGGATGTATCATGTATGATACAGGTGAGAGCCCCTGAAACTGGAGTCACACAGGATTGTGAGCCACCATGGGTGCTGGCAAAGAATTCGAGTCCTCTGCAAGAGCTCTTAACTGCCAAGCCACCTCTTCAGCCCTATTACTTCTCTTGATCATAGACTTTCACAAAAGATGAAGGCACAGGGTTTTGTCTTTACCCCTTTAATGTATCCAGGGGATATGCTATTACACAGTATAGAATAGGCCCCGATACTTGTTAAAAACAGTGAGGGAAATACAAATTGGAGAGACCCAGACGATAGAACCAAATGCTCCTGAGAAGTCTGCAAACAAGCATGAGAGAATGAGGGAAGGACCCAGTCTCTGACTGACTACTCTATTGGGAAGGACATTCTCACACTAAATAGCAGGAGTACCAGAAAAATCATCAAATCTACTTTTATAGACAAACACTTAGATAACAGTTACTTTGAAGGGCTTACAATTAGGATAGTGAAGCTTACTCTAACACTATTAGAAAAGTAAATCCAGATTCAATTACGTATTTAAGATAACTCAGAGACCCTGAGGTATGGTTACTAGCACCAATATTTCTTACCAATAAAATTAAGACCAGGGAAATATAATGATACTATGTGAGACATATTCCTCTATCCTTTCTACATTTTTCCATTTTAAAATCCTTATTTTATTTTTTAAATTTCTTTTCTTTTCTTTTCTTTTTTTTGAAGCTGGTGTCTTGGATTTCGAGATTGAATCCAAGGCCAAGAAAGCACTGTGCCATAAGTATATCCTTAGCCTTCTTTTAACCTTTTATTTTTCAGACTTATCTTACTAAGTTATCTAGGCTGCTCCCAATCCCAAGGCCCACTGTAACAAGGAGAAGTCTTTAACTTTTGAATCTTTGGCCTCAACCTTCCAAGTAGCTGGGATGAGATTTGTTCTATGAGTCCTGGCTTAATTCATATCTTTGGTCTTAAACAATTTCTCAAGCTATCAGTATAGTTTAAAATTGCATCTGATATACATACGGATGTTGGAATAAGGTAATTTTGAACAATAGATTTTATTTTTTAATGATTCCAAGTGTTGAAATACTTGCATTATAAATACAAAAATACATATATTCTCAGCTATTTCCCAGTTTCAAGTTAGAAGCTGAAAATAAGATGTTGTACATGTTTAGAATATTCTCCAAATCACAAATTCCAGCCTGACTTGGGAATGAACTTGTCTGTAGCTGTCAGCTAAGCAAATGCTGCCCTCTAGCAACAGCAAGCAAGAACTGGCAACAGTTAGCCATGGTTCTCTGCACTGAATGCTGGCAAAAACAGAACAAGTGGGCTCATAAATATTTTTCCATGTTATCAATTGTTTTAAATATAGAATATAGTTCCTTCTACCTTGCAATCATAGATATGGTACCTTCTATAAATTTGTAAGTATTTTCTTAAAATATTAATGATCTCATTAAAACTATGTTGTGAAATATTTTATTTTAGTCACATAGGAATTATTTTATCACCACCAATAAGTTATTTGCAATTGTGTTTAAAAACACAAGAGTAACAAGAAAACAGGACAATGGAGTTTCTTCATTATTCTAAAATTGTCTTGGTCCATTTTGTCTTGGTTCCCCTGGCATAATTCCACAGATTAGGTAAGTGATCTAAGACTTTTGTCTGACTCAGAAACTTGGGAGCAGCAAGGCAGAGAATCAGGTGCAGCTGACTAGGAACTTTCCCTGTGCCATGACACCTGGTAGAAACGTTGGTGAGAGTTCTCGTCACTGTTTTACTGGGCTGACATTTATGCTAATAGTGCAAGGGCCCAAGTGGATAAAACAGCAGAAATCAAGACAGAGGCCCCCAAGTGTAACAGTTATGTTTTTAGAGGGGTAAGATTATGACTCTTTGACGTTCTTCACAAATGTCTGGTGAGATGACTTGGGAGGCAACTGTGCTCTGCTCTGGAGTGTGAGGAGGAGCTAAAGGAACACACAGCGCTTGCTTCAAGAGACACTGTTTTTACTGAAAGAATGACAGGGAAATAATGCCTTAAAGCTTGGATATTTTGGTCAATATTTCTCAAAAAATGAGCAAAATAAACACATCACCTCAAGAAACATTTGAGTTGAGATGAAGACTATAATATTGTCCTTCCAGGGGGTCTTGAATTTGGTTTCCAGCACCATGTTAGGCAGCTAACAACCACCCATAACTCCAGTTCCAGGGGATCCAACACCAATGACCTCCATAAGAACATGCACATGCCAGTCTGTGGTGGTGCACATCTTTAATCCCTGCACTCAGGAGGCAGAGGCAGGCAGATTTCTGCAAGTTCTAGGGCAGCCTGGTCTACTGAGTGAGCTCCAGGACAGCCACCATATGTATGTGGAGGCTAGAGGTTGACACTGGAATCTTTTTTTGTTTGTTTTGTGAGACAGGATTTCTCTGTGTAGCCCTGGGTGTCCTAGAACTCACTGTGTATACCAGGCTGGTCTCAAACTCAGAGACATTTACCTGTCGGCCTCCCTAGTTCTGAGATTAAAGGCACTGCCCGGCCAACACTGGTATCTTGATACAGGCTTCCCACTTGAATCCAGAGCTTGTGGGTTTGGTTAGTGTAGGATGCCTGTATCTGTTTCCTATACACTGAAATCACAGATGGATCACCATGCCCAGCTGTCAGGTAAGTGAGTGTTTGATATCTAAACTCTGGTCTTCTTGGTTGCACACCAAACACTGTACCCTCTGAGCTACTTCCCTAACCATTTAATGACTTGTTATATGATCAGTGATGACATTAACAAATAGGATATTTTGTATAATGAAATGTTTCATAGTTGGTAGATATGAAACCTCAGAGAACCAACATTTTTCATACTGCTGACATATAATATTACAACATCATTCATGGGCGAAAAAGACATTGAAAATGCAAGGCAGACTAATGGACTATAATGGAACACAGGATGAAAAACTCACTGATACAGTTTTAGATTTTACATTTCAAGTCAGCTTAAGACATGCTTTGGTACATTTGAAACCAAAACAATGAGCGGCAACAAACTGAAGGCAGAAGTAGATGTGAGGATACTGCTGTTTTAATTTAGAGACTTAAAAAAATAAAAATTATAGCACTCTTCTATTATGGGGGAAACAGTTTTTTTATATATGTAATTTTATTTAACAAGTTATTATTATTAATGTTTTACTCTGTGTGTGTGTGTGTGTGTGTGTGTGTGTGTGTGTGTGTGTGTGTGTGTGTGTGAGTGTGTGACATTGTCTTGCTATAGAGCCCAGATATTGGCCTTGAACTCCTGAGACCCCTAGGAGCTTAAGCTGCTATGCCTAGCTAGTTGTTATCAGTCTACATGGCTCAATAGTTACTGATCAATGAAATACATACACAAAACTCCTGGGGATTCTTATTAATTTTAAGAACACACAGTGACCCTGAGTTATGATTAGCTGTGAAAAACCATATTCTGTTTCCTTTTACTTGCCCATTAACAGTATGAGGATACATTAGATCAGAAACATTATAGATCTGGGGATTCAATAAGGATTTACAAAACAGCATTTGTGAGATATTTAAATCATAACTGATTCTTTTAAACAAAAAGTTACTAAACTATTATTTTGTCTTCTGGTAGTTATAATAAACCTTTGATGTCTAAGGTTTGGGCTCTTGCTACAAGGTAGTAACCAAGCTTTCCTATGAAATAGAGCCTAGTAAGTTATTTTCATTCAAAGGACATAAAGGTTAGAGTTAAAGTAGGCTCATCCCAGCAGGTAGACAAGACACACAAACAAACAAACAAAACAAACAAAAAAATGCCCTTTAGGACTGCAGCTATTCCACAATGGGAATCTTACTTTGGGGTGTCCTAAATAAAATACTATTTTCTTGGTTTTTCCTGCAATGCATTTTGATAAAAAAGTCAAAAGCTCACTGTAAGTAGAATCTTTGGAATAAAAACTAAAACTCATTAAAGGCCAGAAACAAATGAAGAAACTAAAAACATTCTGTGCTTTCTGTTGACATATATAAAGATGATAGCCAAAGGTGATAGCAAAAGCTTTTAAAGAGCGAGAAAATTAGTAGCAATGTGAGCATCTTTTTATCATCTGCAGTTAAGTGACAATGCTTAACCACTGTATCAGTGAATTTGTTAGTGTTATCTTCAGCTGAGGCAGTAGGGTCATTGCTCTTAATGGCCACTGGACAACTATTCCTAAGAGGCAAACTTAATGCTATTCTGAACATTTTAGAAAAAACCTGCTCCCTAAGAATGAGGAAGCACACTTTCCTATTCTCATTTTTAAGGACCTTAAAAGCTTAGTATATTTACAGAAGCAGAAATGCATCAAGAAAGAATGATAAAAATCACTCTGACCCCAACTTCTCCAAATACACATTACCTACTCTATTTATATGTAAATCACATAACTGCCATGACTTAGAAAATCTAGGCATCACATCAATGCACAATATCCCAAGCTACTTAAGCTTCAGCACTGCTCTGTGCTCAGAGTTCTGTGACCCACAGCAAATGGAAGGGAGCCAGAAATCACAATCTCTCCTGCAACAGGAGCCTGCATTTCAAGGTGGAGGATTAATGAAGGCTTGCTTTGATAGGATTAGTTCTTGAGTGGGAACTCAGTTTGGATCTCATTATCACTGTACCCATTCTTCCTTTAGATGAATCCTAGCCCACAATACTGTTAGAGGCATAGTCACAATTTTCTCAAAAGTATTATTAAAGGAAAAATACTAAAGATAAAAAATAAAAGGCAGCATACACATGCTGCTGAAATGCAACTAAGATATAATTTAAAATGTCAGAAAAAAAATCCCCATTTCATCACCATTCACAACTAGTCACTGTCAAAGATCTCTACATTTAAAACTTCAAATATGGTTACAAGGTTGAATTTTGTTCTTTAAAAAAGCTAATTTACTTCCCATGGGAAGCCACACCCTCTCTAAGGAGTGGATGGGGGTGGAGTGGGGTAAAGTGTGGGGAGTTGGAGGAGGGAAGAGAGGGGGAACTGAGATTGGTATGTAAAATAAAAAAGAATGTTTTAAAAAATTCTGTTAAAAAAGAAAAAATAAATTTCATATATAGTCTATTTATGGTATTTTCCTTTTCCCTTCTCCTACTCCCACCCACCCTCTCAAATTCATAGCCTCTTTTTTCAACTATTATTGTTACATACAGACATATGAATTAATACACACACACAACCTGCTGAATTCATTCATTGTTGTTTGTTATGCTTTAGGGCTGACCAACATATTGGATAACCAACCAGGGGGCTCACTCATGTGGAAGACTCATTTGTCCTCTCTCAGCAATCACTAATTTGCCTGTTGTTCTTCAAATTAAAAGACAAGAGTTGCTGTTTTTAAAACCATCCAGCTAACAATTCTTCTGTATTTTGTAAAAAGTTTCATTTGCTTACTTTTTATGGCAAGGAACAGTCATGGATGGGACTTCTCTATGGGTAAAGAAATAGTCACTAAAATAGTGAGAAGCCACTACCCAGAGGAAGCAGATGTAGAATAGTTTCCCAGAAATCCACGCAGAAGCATGATTAGAGGGCGGTGGGTATTGGGGATGTCCAGATTTGCCCTGTATACTGTACACTACTTCACAGAGTGCCATATTCCCTCCAGAGGATTCATGAGTATCTTACGAGAAGAATCACATTCGTTAATATTATTTCCATACCCCCATATTATGTTTAAAAAATTATGTGACAATTTAATTCATTCACACTCTATATTCTCTCCTTGTTTGGAAAGGATCAGGATTGACATTTTTTGTTTTATCTTTCTTACTGGTTTAGGAAAATATATATATATATATATATATATATATATATATATATATATATATATATATATATTTGAGACAGGGCTTATCATGTAGTCTCAGGCTGGCCTGGGAATCACTATGTCATTCATGCTGGGTTTGAACATGTGACTCTCCTGCTGTAGCCTATTAGTGCTGAGGTCACAGACCTGAACCATTATGCTGGCTTACTTTTTATAATTGTAACTATTGGATATGTTCCAGATCATTTTGTCAAAGATGTTCACATTAAAAAGCAGTCTTACAATGCCTTATTGCTGAAGAAAACACCTACATATCTCATTGAACATGGAAAAGTCAAGTTGGTATCTAACTAGAGCCGTCACTCCTACTGAATAGTGTCCTCTAGTACCCCTAGAGGGTACTCTGCATGCTTTCCTTCTTACTCTGTGTCTGGCTGTGTAAATAGGTGGCTAAGTGGCTTGCCCTGATGTCCTCCTGTCCTTCTTCTCTTATTTCAACTGTTTGCCAGCCCTGCCTGTTCTTGCAACTGCCTCACTATTGGCTGCTCAGCTCTTTATTAGGACCATCAGGTGTTTTAGACAGGCAAAGTATCACAGTTTCACAGAGTTAAACCAATGCAGCATAAACAAAAGTCACACACCTTAAAATAATATTCTACCACAGGAGAGATCTTTGAATATCCAGTCCAAACTGGGATACCTCCATAAAACATCTTCCTTTAAGGCTCAGGAAACTTTTGGAAAAACAGGTAGGGAGTGGAAAGACTACAAGTCAGCATGGAAACAATGTATTCATTCCATAAATAGTAATCCTGATGCATATATGAACTCACAAAGAATGCAGCCACATGCACAGGGCCAGTACAGGCAGATGGGGTGCAAGCACTGAGAGGGGGAAGTGGACATCCATATGGATTTCCCATCCATAATCAAAAAGCTATCTCTAATTGTCAACCACTTGCAAAGGTAAAGTTAGTTTTCTCCAATAAAGTCTCATTGGATATACAGCAACAGTAAAGGGCAGGCCCCACCACAGCAGTATATTGCAAACACAAAATAAACTCTGTGGGTTTTTTGTTTTGTTTTGTTTTTAGATTTTATTTTATATATTTGGGCAGTTTTTCTTTTAACCTTACTGATCTCTTGCTGATAAATTTGGCTTCTGAATTTTTTTTTTCTGATTTCGTTTTATGGGTTTTCTGAGCCTGAGCATCTCTATGTGTATGCACTTCTGTGTTCTGTTTTTATTCCTTTTTCTCTGTTTGCTTTGCTCTATTCTGGTTTGTATGTTTTCTAAAAATAGAAACAATGAAGGTGTGGCGTTAGATGGGTCACAGTGTAGAGGGGAGGATGTGAGAGGAGATGAAGGAAGGGGAACTGATCAGAATATATTGTATGAAAAGAAAAATTATTGAAAAGAAGCAACCAGCTCCCTGCCCAAGAATCATCATGAGCTCACTACAACCACGGTGCCTGTCTTGCACTACCGTCCATTGCTCATGTGGGTGTTCCCCTAGGCTCTCAGTGGAGATCCCTTTAGGATCTGATTTGGCAGTAAGGGAAAACAAACACAGTCTGAGGCCCATGCTGCTGGCTCTGAGTGTGAAACCCTTCATCTGACATAGGAGTCTTGAGTTTTCTGGTTGTGTCCAGGAAA
The DNA here is from genome assembly GCF_003668045.3 of Cricetulus griseus. NCBI lineage: Eukaryota > Metazoa > Chordata > Mammalia > Rodentia > Cricetidae > Cricetulus > Cricetulus griseus. The sequence continues at coordinate 26,329,649 of NW_023276806.1, forward strand.
CAGTAATAGGGTAATTTATAAACTTGAAAGTTCTAAGCATGAAAGGATTCCTAACTCAATGTCAAAAATAATGTGTATTTTAGCTTCCTTTTAAAATAATAAAAAACATTACTGTAACATTTTAAAAGTGGGTTTTCACCTAATCTTTCATAAAATATTCTTATTATTGTCTAAAGTTTTATTTCCATGTTTCTAATGTTAGTATTTTGGCATCTGTACTGGCCTGTCCTTGGGGTTTAACAGGACACGCCCTCAGCTGCAGCCACTAAGAGCACCACCTGTGCATATTCACTATGTTTCCTTTTAAAAGGCCCTGCCCACCTCCAATCCTTCTCTCTCTTTCTCTGTCTCCCTGTGACACCTTTTCTTTTCTCTCCCCCCTTTTTTCTCTCCTGCTGCTCCCATCCCTGGAGGCCAGTCTCCCCACTCCACTTTCTGTGATTAAAAACCTCCTTTGCTTGAACCCTGTCACGAGGCATCTTTGTCTCTGCACCACTCTTTTTAAATTACAACAACTATGCTGGGAAAAGGGACACCAGCATAGGACTGTTCCAGACCCCCTGAACAAGGTAGTCAGTTTAGAGGGCTGGACAATCTATGGGGACACTGGAAGTGGATCAGTATTTTCCCCTAGTACACAAACGGACTTTGGGAGCCCTCTCCACATAGAGAGATACTCTCTCAGCCTAGACATACTTGGGAGGGTTTAGGCCCTGCTCCAAATGATATGACAGACTTTGAAGATTCCCCCATGGAAGGCCTCATCCTCCCTGGGGAGCAGAAAGGGGCTGGGATAGGCGGTCAGTGGAGGGTTGAGGAGGAGGAGGAGTGGGAGAGGGAACTGGGATTGACATGTAAAAGAAGCTTGTTTCTAATTTAAAGAAAAAAGAAAAAAATTACAACAATTCCATCCTTCCCAAATTGGCATACATTTATTATTTATAAAGTTGGTGGTTTTAATGAGTCATTGTATTTAAGAGTTACAACAGTACTAGTACACAATACATGTATACCATATTCATATTATGCTTTAACAATGTTTTGTTTACTGGCTTTGTTTTCCACTTCTTAAATCACTTAGAATTCAGCTTTTTATTTTATTAAAACAAAGCTAAATATCTTTCCTTTGATGTTTTCCTAGTAACACCTACATTCATTATCATATCATATTTACCTATATGTTTAAGGGTTTGATAAGACTACACGTATAATTTCATTCAAATTAGGCTACAGGTTTTCTATAGACTATAGAATATCTGTAACTTTGGAGAATGTAATTTTACTTTTAGTTGTGAGTATACATTAGCCAATTTAAGTGAATTTTTGAAAATTACCCCTTGTTTCAATCTCAATTTTTAGTCACTAGAAGTTTTTTTCCTTTCTGAAGCAGAATACCACCGCTAATGTAGCTCTCATTTCCTTTATAATTTCTACAGTTCTAACCATAAGACTTAATCTAGGATTATCTCTCAAATTTATAATGTAAGGCAAGACAGTCATATAAAATTTATATCACTGAAATTTAATAAAATGAATACTTAATATGTGCACTGGTTAGTTGGCTTCCAGGGGGTTTCTTTTTGTTTTGTTTTCTGTTTCTTACTCAGTGATTATAGCTGTCTTTGTACTGTTTGAATCCCATGTATTCTTTTTAGCCTTTACTGAGTAAGTTTCAGATTTGAAAGCTGTTTCTCTCCAAATCTAGTAGCACCTGCCACTGGTAATGGATGATACCATGGGCTTTCTGAAGCCAATAAAAAGAGCGATAGAATTGGAGAACATGAACTGTTTCACTCTCCCTGGGGAGCAGAAATGGTATTGGATAAGGTAGGGTGTTAGTGGGAGGTAGGGGTGAAGGGGAGGGAGAGGGAACAGGGATTGACATGTAAAACAATCTTGTTTCTAATTTAAGTAAAGATTAAAAATAAATGATAAATAAATATTGTAACATTTGAAATGACAGTAATTTTTTAATTTTTTTAATTTTTTTATTTTTTTTGCTGCAAACTGCACGAGGCTTTATTGTAGTTTAACGAGCTAACCCCATGTTAGCTCGGGTCTTTCACCCACCCGCCATGGCGGATGGCTAGCAAAGACAGATCGAATCAGCTGCAGAGAGATCTTGTAGGGCAGCATAAGGGGAGAATCTAGAGGTATGCACAGGCTCAGGATTGGTGTGCCTCCAGGCTTGGAGGGCTTGCTCTGTGTTGATTGGCCAATTGGTTGTTATAGCCCATAGGCCCTCCCAGGGTGGTTGCTATGTTCTGCGCGTCATTGCTGTGCACTTGTCCGTAAAGCACACCCAGAGCCGTAAAGCATAGCACCACCATCTAACTTCTGATTGGTTCCTTGCCACAAGGCAGGCATCTGACCGATTAGTGACCAAAGCAAGGTCATGGCGAGCATGTGTTACTGTCATGGCTGCCGAAATGGGGAGATGGTCCCTTCATTCCCCCATTTTTTCGTTTTGGAAATTCCAATCATGGAATTGCTGTCTCTCTAGCGCCCCCATCAGGGAGTGAGAGATACTGGCATCCCCATGCAAGGGACTTCCTTCTGAGTTAGCATTTTAACAAGGGAAAATGGGTGGCGAATTCTTTCCCAACTACTTCCTGCTGACTTTGGGATGAAGTTAGGGACCCCAGAAGGTTGAAATGCTAGTCAAAAGCAAAAAGAGGAATTTAGGCAATGGGGAATCCATCAGGGGCTGTTGGCAGACTCTGTTGCAGAGATAGGGGGTGTCCACATCAGCTGAACTGGTTCACAGAAATGATAGTAATTTTAAACTATACTTAATCCTCCCAAAATAACCACTATATACTTCTTTAGCCTAAGGTAATCAACTGTTTCTATATATATATTCACATATACTTCATTTTATAAAATAATACCATACCACATTATAAAGCCTTTTTCCTATTTTAGCAATATACAGCCTCAAAATTATATCCCCTTACCAATAACTTTTCAATAGAACAAATCTCTGAAAACATAATTACTTGCTGAAAAACCATGCTTTATCAATTTAAGTATTAAATGAGACTTTCAGATTATTAAATTAAGTTATAAAATAAAATGAGCCCCTATATTGCTATTATTTAAATGCCCTTGGCAAATGTAACATGTTATTAATTTGTTTTTTTTTAACTTTTGTTTTATTTTATTTATATGCAATGTGGTGATGTTTTGATAGATGTTTATCCCCTGGACTTTTAAAAGAAGAATTATTAAATGTCAAAATGAAAATGAGGAACTGGCTAAGCCACATCCTAATTAACTCTTGAATGTTACCTTTGAATTTTACTTGATTTGTACTACAGAGTAACTAACAGAAAACCAAAATCTGGTAAAGCTTCCAAGGTAATATACCAAGCTAAACACCAAAATATTCAGGATGAAATGTCTAATTTGTCAAAATTTAGCCAAAAAATCATAAAGTCAAGGTGAGAGCCCTCCAGAGCGCAATTTAGTAAAACACCTTTCTAGTAAGCGGACCACACTCCTCCACACTTGAGGGTATTTGGAGGCTACAAACTGCCTTGATGATTTACAGAGGAGAGAGAGGAAGAGGAAGAGGAAGTGATCAACTGCAAGGCTGGCTACAGGTGTGCCCGACCACACCCATCAGGGTGTAGTCAGGGTGATGTCAGGATGACATGGTAAAGATTTAAAGAGATAGAGAACATTCATGGTAGTTCTCTTTTCCCTGTTGCTTCAACTTGCTCTGCTTTCCTGCCGGCTGGCTAGGTGCACTGTAAGTAACACATATTTCCCTAATAAATATACCAGAACCCTATCTGCTTACGTATTGGTGAATCACACATCAAGTTGGATAGGTAGGGGGGGAGGGAGGGAGAGAGGGAGGGAGGGAGAGAGAGAGAGAGAGAGAGAGAGAGAGAGAGAGATGCATTTGGTAGGAGATGGGAGAGGGAGTTAAAATGTCCAAAATGCATTGCATGAAAAGGATTCATAAAAATATAGTTTAATCCAATCTTCAATGGGTTTTAAACAACAAATTGTTAATGGTAACTATGCCAAGGGAAATGAGACTCTATCTTCTTTTAATGAGGACATGGAAAGTAAGTGCACAGACAAAAAGCTATAGTTAGTTTCAGCAACCTGTCAGTCATCTTATGACCAGCAACGATGTAAGTGCTATCTTTTATTTTGACATCTCTGCTTGACTTCATCACTGTCACCTCCTGCTCTGCTATACACCAGGTGTACTCACATCAGGAATGAAGCCAATCTCGTTGAGATGATTACTCAGCTCTGGATCGTGGAACGCAATCATCTGAGAGAACACAGTCAGGTACTCTGAAAGGACAACAATGCCGAAGACCATCACTGTCTTCACCAGCTACCTCAAAGACCTAAGTAAGGGAGCTTATGCTAACTGTTCCCCAAGGCAAGGGTACTTTACGGTATTATTCTCCATTCTGTTACTACTTCAATCACAGTGCTAAGCATTAAGGAGACACACCAATAAACTATGCCACCATTTACTTTCAGAGCTTTGTTATTTCTTGAGCTGCAAATTAAACACAGGATGACTGGTAATTTCCAACCAAATTGTACAAATACATTTTCTCTGGCAACAGTAAATCTGTTTCTCATTGATTGAATTTGTTCAGAAGACAGAAAGGATCTGGAAGTAAAGAACAGTGAAAGACAAGCAGTCACGGGAAAGTAACTGTACCCCAAACTGGTTTTTATATATGAATTTCAACATCTTTTCTAGCTGTGAATTTTTTCCTACCTATAGTTCTATGTTTGGCATATGTATAAATATGAACTTAATTAACTATAGCTAATGCAATGTAGGTAAACAGTAGGCAATTGAAAATATTTTTGTTGTGCCAGAGAGAGAGAGCTTGGTGGGTAAAAAGATGTTTCAGTTAGAGACCCTGTCTCAAAAGATAAGGTAGAGAGTGATTCAGGAAGACATCTACCTTCACCTTCCGGCATCCACAGGACGTACATGGGTTAGCATACCTGCATGCACATGTGCGCACACCACACAAACACACACTAGAGGGTCAAAGGTCCTTAACTTGCGCACACAGATAAGCCTGGAGATGCTACAAAAGCTAAACACTTAGGCTTATCTCTTCAAAGGAAGGAGATATTTACCCGTCTTCTTCCCTGAACACTGGGAGAGGTAGTTTACAACCTAGTGATCCTTTACTATCTGTAGGGCCATGTTTCACCCTAATCCCCCAGAATATTATGTTTGTTTATACCAGACTTTCCCCACTAAATTTTGAGCATTGTCCATAAGACCATCCTTATGAGAGATGTCACTTGTGCTTCACAACAGCCTAAGTGACTTCTGTGTTATCACAGGCCAGGCCAATCCTGACTCCCACAGGCATCATCTTCCCTCACTCATTTTCCCTAGACCCGATCTTGAGCACTGTTTCTGAGTCAACAGAAACCGTCTTTAGGGAAGAAGCCAGATGTACTTTGTAAAGAGTTCTAAAGTAAACATGTCTTCAACTCTGTTGTACACATAGGACTGAGTTAGTAGCTGTCATCAGAAAATTTTTTCTTTTTATTTTTTATTTTTGTCAAAAATTGTGCTGTGCTTAAACACGGCTAAAATAAATGACGTGGTGTTCGACTTCTTAAGTTTGAACCAGTACAGACTTCTTAAGTTTGAACCAGTAATGGCTGACGGCTGACTAAGTTGAGCTGAACTGAGTTTCATTCTTCTCTCTGTGGATAGTTTTGCTGCTGGCAGTTGAGATTGCAGGGAGCATCCCCCCGCCTCCACAACACACACACACACACACACACACACACACACACACACGTATATTTTATTTATTTTTAATCCTATTACAAATTGTCTGAAGAATATATTCACACTTTCCCTATTGTTTCAACAGGTTATTATTTTCAACAATTTATTCATGCCATGCTAATGGACCTAAATAAGATTGTGGTAGCATGTGCTCCAGATATTAAAGTCTGTAATCTAAATGCTTTGGGAGCAGAGGGAAGATGACTGTGAAATCTAAGACATCCTGTGCTGCAGGCAAAAGAAGGAGAATGCAGCAAGACAAGTGAGCTCAATTTCTTTTTGACATTGAAATCACAATAACTTAATAAAAATGAAAAACCTTTGATAATTTCAATTTTCTCCAACAACATAACTGATTTTTAAAAATGAATTATTTGGTGAAATAATCTCTAAAAATGATGTTTCCTTGCTTTACTAGTTTATACAAGCACTGTGTTATTTCAAGAAATAGTAATAAGTAAAAGTTACATATTATTTTTCTTAACTAAAACTGTTCCTAATACTTGCTTATAAATACTGTATGTGTTTTTAATAGGCAGTACCAAATCAAGCAAAGGAAATGTCAATGCATGCTCAATTTAATGATATAACTGAATCACATCACTGACCTAATGTGAGCACTGCCTACTCATTCTAGCTAAAGAATAGGATGCTCAATTAACACGTTTCTTGATTTACTGTACATTCTAATACTACCCCATTTTTCCTCTCTCAGAACAAAATGGCATAATTTCAATTAGTTTCTAAAGTTACAAATCAAATTGAAAATCTAGGACATGTTTGAAGGCACTAGGAGACATTTAACTTTTTTTATAACTGCTTTCCTGCCTTCCCTTATGGTATATCTATAATGTCAACTTGCCCAGAAGCTATAAGTGTGCATCATCAGTCCCCATAAGTACTCGATTGTATATTGATAAGCTGTAGTTATTAACTTTTAGCTTCTAAAAAGCATGTCTCAATTTAAAGCAGAATTCATGCCTCGGGCAATTCTCCACAGCTATGTATGGTTGTTAAACATCATGCCTACTTAAGTCTGATAAACTTACACAGCTAATTAAGGATTTACTGAAGAAATCTCACCCATATTTTCCTGGTGTTCTGCCAAACACCAACGACTAGATTTATATCAGCATGCACATACTCACATACACAGATATACAAATACACCATTCATATATTATTATATTGAATGCAACTTTACATAGGTAAATATAAGTTATAAAGTTGGCAAAGTATAGGCTATAGAGAACAGCTTTGAAATGAAGCTCAGTGTGAGTTCTTTATTTCAAGAGGAATATGAGAGAACACGTATAAACGTATGTTTAAACATATCACATTACATGTTCTGTCCTAATAGAATTTAAAATTCCCCAAAGTAACAAAAAGTCCAATTGCAGGTATCCTTTGATTTGATTTGAGAGGGAAAATAATGGTAGTTACAAAGAAATAGAACAGTGGCTAGATTAAAACAGAAGATTCTACACATTTAACACTATTGATTCTTTTTAAAGATATGTATTTTAATGTGTATGAGTACTTTGCATGCATGCATGTCTGTATAGCATACTCATGCAAAGGAGGCAAGAAGAGGGCACTGGTTCCTCTGGAGCTGGAGTTAGGCAGTTATGAGCTGTCATGTGGGTGCTGGGAGTTGAACCCAGGTCTTCTGGAAGAACAGTACTCTTAACTATTGAGCCATCTCTCTAGTCCCTACTAACCCATTTAAAGGGACATTAAAATGCTAAAGAACTATGATTATGATTTACAAAATGATAATAATATGAATCATGGTTCTTAAAATAGTCTCAAAGATAGTATTTTCTAAAGGTGAATATTACTCAGTTTTTAAAAATGAAGAGAATTATACAATCATCCATACAACCTCAAGTGCAGTTTCTAGACTAGTCTATAAAACCACATATAAACTTCCTGTATTTTAATAAGAAACCTTGTATTTTCAGATTTTGAAATGAGGTATACAATGATAATGAATTGTGCTTTCTAATTTCTGTGTATTAAAATTTATTGTCCTCTTTTACTTATATAGTCTGCAATTACAATCCTCAATGAAACTGATGTAAGAATTTCACCTGATAATATCATAATTTTTATGGCCATTTATAAATAAGCCATATTTTGTTTTTTTAAAACAGTGCATGGAGTACATGAGAGATGAACTTTCCAAATCTCCACATTAAATATCCTCCTTGGTTTCCTCTCTGCCCAGCTTCTTAGCATTGACTCTCTTAGCTGGGGAAAGCAGAGGTGAAGGACACAAAGGACAGATTCAAAGTGAATGTTTGTGTCTGCTTGCTATTCAGAAAGGACACTCAACCTTTTGAGTGCCAATTTATCCTAAAGATGATGGCAGCATCAGCGGGCAGAGACGCTGCCAGTGGTCATATATGCTTCCAACTCCAGCATGCCAGCAGCAAGAGGAACAAAGCCTGCTTGAGCTACAAACCAAGTTTCAGACTTGCCAGCCTACACATTCAAAACCCAAACCAAACAAACAAAACAGATACAAGGTATGGGATCCCAGCACTCAAGAAGCAATGGATAAAGTTATTTCCACTAACAAGGTGGCAATAAAGGCTTGACCTCCTTACTAAAGCCAAAGAATAAGCACAAATCTTTAAAACTAAATGGGAAGAGGGGGATCAAAAGAGGAGAAAGAGAAAAATGATTTTTAAAATGTTGTGGTGTTGGGAATTGAACAAGGGCCTCACACATGCTAGGCAAGCACTCTACGACTAAGTTATCTCCTCAGCCCATGGAAAGTGACCTTGATTTAGGGTAATATCTGTGAACCATTTTTAAAAATAGCAAGCAAGCTTAATTAGTAGCCTTTCTAGTTAAAACAGAACATTTTCAATATTGGAAAAAAAAAAACTTAGTCATGTGATACAAGACATTCTTGCCAGACTCAACACTTCATACATTTCTCCAAATATCCCACCATTAAAACAAAATATCATGGATGTTCATTAAACTGGCTTTTCTAAATCAGGACTGTCAAAGTGACTTGACACTCCCCAGCACACCTAGTGCATGGGAGAAAGGACACTTTCTTACATCACTTTTGACAGTTACAGTTTTTATGTCTTTCATCCTCTCTTTCTCTATATCAAGGACTTGTTGAATGTCTGTGTGATGGGATCATACATCCTAGTTTGCACTGGTTTGGCACACAGCATCTGGAGTAGTTACTGCCATATTTAGCTTTCAAAAATACCCTAATTTAGTCATCTACTAACCTAAAGCAACATAGTACTGCTATAAATGACAGGAACACCACTGTGAAAATAGTATTTCCCTTTCCCTTAAAGGACTTGGAAAAATATATATCTAAACAGAAAACTAGGGAAATGTTATATCCCAGACTTAGATGGCATGTATCTTTTCCATTCTGACTTTTAACATCCTTATCTTTAAGGTGTGAGTACACCTCAATCTTATAAAACAATTAAAAAATGCTTAATGTGTCAATTTCATTGGCTAACATATGCCCATACTATAAGCTATAAAGGACTCCTCCAAAATAGCTTGATTTCATTTTATTTGTTAGAGACAAAGAGAAAACTCCATATTCTTAAACTAAAATGCCTGCATCTAAACTGAACTGAGAGCAGATATTAGTCATTAAGATAGTCATAGAAAAGGACTAGAATTCTTTGTGAATTTGTAGGAAAAAAAAATCCTCATTTTTCTTCCTAGGTTTTGGTGATCAACCATCACATATGCTACTGGGTCAAAACTATTATTTTGACGATTGGTTATTTTTGATAAAAATGTGCTCCTATGTGAAGACAAGACTGATTTGCTATTTTCATAGAAATGTATCCTACACGAAGACAGGAAAAGTCATTTGCTTACCTTGTATTACATGTGAGTTGTCTTTCAAGAAGAAGTTATACAGGTACTTGGGAATAAAAGCAGACATGCATGCATAAGCTAAGGCTAAGAAAGAATAAAGCAAATACAAAGTCAGTTAATAGGGTCATGGCCAGCTGTTATTCACCCAGCACAAATTTTTTGAGTCTATTATTAAACAACAAATATGGTAATACGTGCTAGAAAAACAAAATTATAGGGAGAAAAGCTTCTGCTATTTAAAACATTGAGACAATAAAAGATAAGCATTCCAGTAACTTCAATTTCAAACTGCTGTAGCAATCATTATACCACAAAGGAAAATTTTAATTGCTTAAAGTTCATTTATTTTAATTTCTAAGCACTCATTCAGTAACGAACCTCAGAATCCTTAATTAATACTAATGCAAGTAAGATTCCTGGAGTTAGGAATACTAGTCATAACCTGTACTTTCCAATACAGATCTTTTATCATTCTTGGATCAGCGTCTAATGATTGGATATACCTAAGAAAACACAGTGAAAGCTGAAGTCCACACTAATGACTGAGTACATCAGAACTGTGTACTGTTAAATCACTCAGAGAGAAAAACATAAGTTTTTGCAGATTATGCCATCTCAATTCAGAATTTTCTGTTGCTTATGATATGACAACATATGAAAAATGGAGATTCTGAGGTGAGATGCATATATATTAAAGTAATATAGAATAGCATATTCCATGTGTGATGTAATTCAGAATTCTAAATTTGATTCTACTGAATCCACTGAATACTATTCTAAAAATCTACTACAAAAGGTCCTAAAACAGAGGGACAGAAAATAAAAACCTGCCATTAACAAAAAGACGATCAAACAAAGTTTGGCAGTACTAGCATGAATGAGAAGAAAGCTGGCAGCACTAGCATACGGGTACCAGTCTATGAGAAGAAAGCTGGCAGCACTAACATACGGGCACCAGTCTATAAGAAAGCTGGCAGCACTAACATATGGGTACCAGTCTATGAGAACGAAGCTGGCAGCACTAGCATACGGGCACCAGTCTATGAGAAGAATGCAGATGGTATTGGCCTAGTTCAGAAAGGGAACTAAGAGGTCTTCATTAAACAAGCACAACTGATAGAACATGTGCAGGACACATAATGAGAGAGAGACCTTGCCAATATTGATTAGTTTATAAGTTATTTGGAAAGTATTTTCAGTAGTAGTTTCTAGAAAAGTCAGAATCTTCTCCCAACATCCATAAAAATGGTTACCAAAGCAGGCAAATTAATTTAGAAGAATTAGCACAATTTCCACCAGACTTTTAGACATGGCCTGATGTCAAGGCATACTTGACTTCAATACTAAATTATTTTCACTTTCCAAGAGAAATTAACATTATTTCACAATATTTTATGATACATACAAGTAGAAGAATTTTAAGACAAGAACTTCTATTTTTGAGTCTATTTAAGAATAATATATATAACGATCTCTGACTGATTAAAAAAAAAAGCTTACCTTCATTGTTGAAATTCAGATATAGAAATGGAGCGCAAAGTGAGTCAAGACCTGATGTAGAGGAGTTGAAGCAAAAGAGTAAAATGAATACATTCCAGTAGAACTGTAGATACTCTCTCTATTCTTTAATTCCTCCCAAACATAGTAAACATTGTAAGTACATCTACATAGATGTGTGTTCCGCCAGTAGTTACTATACAGAATAAAAAAATAGTATCTGACATATCAGTGTTCAAAACAAGTCAGTTATTATTAATCATCTATATGACTATGAGGCAAAGAGCAACAGTGACACATAAATATGTTAGAGGGCTTTACATCACAATTCTAACATAAACCAAACATGAATTGCATAATTATTTGGCCTCTTCCAGTATGTTTTCTTATTTAAGGGATGGACCTTTGCCATATAAACTCCTTTTCCTCAGAATTATGAAAAAAATCTCTATAATTAGTGAAAAATATACAAACATGTATTTATTTTATTGGTACTAATGCTATTCATCTGTTATCATGCTGGAAGAACACACAAAATATAACTGTAATGGATTCAGAGGATATAGAACATCTGTGAAATGTGTTGGGCAAAAAAAACCCCACACTTTTAAGAATGGCAAGAAAGCAATATGAAACTCAAAATCAAAAACCACTGCTCATAACAAAACACTGAAAGGGTTGGATTGAACAGGTTTCTCATTTATTAATTAATGATCATAAAGATAATAATAGAAAATGCTAAAAATCCAGGATTAGAGACATTAAAGATACTAGGGAGAAAAAGGAAACAAGTAAAATGAGCAATTTTAAGGTGATATTCCATTCCTAATAATTATGTATTAGGAATACTTAAATAGTAACATTCTCAAATAGCCTAACTTATACCTTTCATGGTATAAGTCATTTCACTACTTTGATAAGATTAAAATTGTTTCCACAAGATTAGACTGTTTTTCTAATGTCACTGCAAGATGCTTATCTTTAAATATCATGTAAAATGTTATCTTCAAAGCATTTAGACAAGTTTGTTTGATCATTTATGTAACAATAACATCTTCAAAATACACTGGAATTTTAGGGTTTTTTTTCCCCCCTCCAAATGAAAGACAAAACACTTGAAGAAAAGTCCCAATAACTAAAAAGTTACCTTGCCAGTACACAAGATCAGGATGAGAAACTACCCAAGCTTTCAGTACACGCCGGAACTTTGCATGACCTTCTGGGGATGATAACAGTTCATCATACTGATGACAGCGAGGAATATCCACTTCAATCTGTAACCAGCAAACATTAAGGCACTGTAACGGATGATCCCTACAGACTTCTAATCCTTGCTTCTTCAACACATGAGAAGAAATATGTTATAGAATATTTCACCTTTATAATCTCTTGATAAAAGTTTTTGAGTTTTTCAATTAGTCTTTGGAAACATCACACATTAGTTTCTGACCGAAAGTAGCTCCTTTACTAGCCCCACAGACATCAGGCAGTGGCAGAATATTGATGATGAAAGGAGGGGGATTTTCTCACTCCTTTTAGCATTTAAAGAACTGGCAGAATTGCTTTAGGAAAACCTTACTTGTCTATCTGTGGGGATTGGCGTGTCTTTGTCAATTGCATCATACTTGGCATGAATAGCTCCCTGCAAAAAATAAAATACGACATTAATTTATTATATTCTTAATAAAATGGCACTAAACATTAATATATTGGGATCTTAAGTATTTCAACTTCATAGTTTTTCTAATTTTGGAATATGTGCATAAAATTTACTGCTACAGTATCGCTTATCTAAAAAAAATCAAAATCCATTAGTTTTCAGCAAGATGTCAATACTCAAAGCTTTTAAATTTCAAATTCTTGTATTAGAGATGCTTAGCAGGAGAAACCTGTTTCATACGCATACTTATTTTTAAAGACCTACCCAACTATGGTAAACTCATTGTCTACATTTTTGACCATGTGTATGACTGCTGTCTATGGTAAGTGACATTTGCCATTTTGGTGAAGTAGACCTTTACCTGGTGTGTTGGTGCACACCTTTAACACTCAAGTGGTAGAAGCAGATAGATGTCATGGCAACAGACTGAAACCTTACCTCCAAAAGAAATAAGAACAACCACCAGAGGAGCCCCTTTGAATTATATATACCAAAAGGTAAATGACAAAAATCACTTAGCTAGAGAGCACACCAAAATGCTGTTTTCTATGCATTACTTACTAACTTACAAATCAAAATTTTCATAAAGAAGATAATATTTTAGAGCAAGATTTATCTTAACAGAGATTTTCTGTTAATGTTGGCAAGACAAATAAAATAATTTTTTCAAATAAAAGAATGATAGTACCTCGAATGTTTGGGGTAGGGTGGAAACCCTGTGGCTATAGAAACATTAGGCTTGTAAACATTTCTTAGTTACACAAAGAATATTTAAATATAGCAAATTTTGTTCATGTTCTATAGGATTATATATGAAAAAGTTCTTATTTTTATGACTTACTATAGTGGTAGGGAAAGCCAAGAATTTTTAAAATTATTTTCTGGATCAATTTCCTTGTGATATCTATTAATAATAGGCTTGGAAAGTATGACATAAGTCTTTCTGGACTACATTATCAATTATTAAATGAGGTAAGGAACAATAGGCAGTCTTGTGAAGTAACCAGGCAAATTCAAAATAATTTAGACTCTCATTAAGAAAATCAAGAATAAAGGAAAAAACTCTGCCAATAGAGGACTGTAAAGATTAAAAGTAGTTGAGGCTACACTATAGTGCAGGCTCATACCTAGGAGCAGTAGGCCAATATAAAAAGGACTCCAAGTTTTTGGCAATTGTTTTATCATTATTATTACTTTTTTGTGTTACTGACTTACATTGTGATCCTTTGATAGTCTGTTTTGAGGTGTATTTTTTTTTTTTTATTGAGACAGAAAGCATACTCTCAAGAATGAACAGAAAGTTGGGTGGGTAGGGAGGTGGGGAGGATCTGGGAGAAGATGGAGTAGGAGAAAGCACATGATAAAAAAATACATTATATGAAATAAACTTAAATAAAAATTAAAACTGTTTGAGGGAACTAAAGTGGTGACATGTATGTATGAGAGACTACAGGAAGACAGAGTGAAAAAGAAATTTCTAGGAAACGAAAGACTGTGGCAAGGATCCTTCACCATCATTGCATGTCATCAGACTTTCCTGGTAACACTGCCTGTTTCATGAGCAGCCCTGTGACACGTCCCTCCACCTCATGACCACAGATCAGGTGTAGAAGACAAAGTAGCTATTTTGCTGGCAGCTTGGTCTAAGTGGAACAGGTATGTTAAAAGTCACTAAATTACATTCATGATTTTGACAAGACACAATTGGAATAAAAGACTTATCAATTTAGAATAACTTACACATTGAAGTTATAGTCAAAAGGGGGCATACTTCATAAGCAGGATGGCACACTTATAACTAACAAATATTCATTAAATAACCTGATTAGAATAATAATGATATTTGCCATAGTCACTAATAAATAAAGCATTAAAGCATATCAATAATTATATTTTATACTCTATTTGCTTCACATATTTATTTACTTAAAATTGTCAAATATTCTGATATTAATATTTCAATATATAATTTCCTACTATTAGTATAAAATTAGATGGATAGTATAGTTTTTCTTTCTGAGACTGGATTCCTCCATGTATTCCATGCTGGTCTTGAACTCATAATCTGCTGCCATGGCTTCCCAAGCATTTGGAAGGTGAATATGAATCCCTATAGCAGCAGTACTATACATTTTATATTCTTATACATTACTTACCAATTTATAATCTTTTGCTTTCTTACCTCCACTCCCAGAAGAGCAGCCCAGGTTAAACCCCTCATAAGTGGAGGGATGTCAACTCTTGCTTCTTTCCAGATTTGATTTTTTTTATATGGATAAGCCTATGATAAGATAAAGATAGTCAAAAAGGGCCTGGATGGCAGCTGATCTGGGAAGTCCAAGCCTTCAGGGTCAGCGGTTCACCCTCTCTTTTGGTGAGGGGTGGGGCCATCTCTCCTGAGTGCAGGGACCAGTTCTCCTGTGAGAGTCAGGGCTAGCTCTCTTGCTGTAGCATCCAGTGAGAGGCAAGGCCAGCTTTTCCAGGGCCAGCAAAGGGTGAGGCTGGCTCAGCATGGCCTTCTGATTTCATCTTGCATGGTTCCTAAGGCCCTCTAAGGTGACAAAGGCCTTGAATTAGCCCACCCTAACATCCACCCCATCTGGGCCCTGCTGGAGTTCATTAAGGGACTGGTCCTGTGGAACAATACCCTCATGATCTGCAAGACTTGGGGCAGCCACAGGATATCCCAGAGGATATCTGGTGAGGATCCAGTGATGATGGTGTGCCAGAAACCAGAGGCCTTGAGCCAGACCAGTGCCTCACTGCAATGAACATTTTCTGTAAAACTGATAGGACAAAAAGGTATGCATACTAATGAAGCCTCCATTACCACCGGGATGAATGATGAGGTGATGGAGAGGCAGGAAAGAAGGAGCAAAGTTTTGTTGTTGCTTTCTGTTTCATTTTTAATTTTTTGTTCGCTTGCTTGCTTACTTTGTTTTGTTTTCTTTTGTGGGGAGGGGTGCTGCAGGGTTGAGGGGAGGATATGGGGGGACCAGGAGGTGAGCAGAATTAGGGTGCCTGATGTGAAACTCCCAACAAACCAATAAAGAAAGTAAATAAAAAAGTAAAATCATATCATGCATATTTATCAATCATAATACAATAAAACTAGAAATCAGTCAGCAGAAAAAGTTTGAAAATAACACAGACACACAGGAACTCAACAGCATGAAATTACCTCAAAAACTTAAAAGATAGACCTGTCTGACCATTACTAGCTACTTTCCTTGTCACTGAAAGAATGCCTCACAGAGACAACCCAAGAGAAGTGAGGTTTGTCTGGCCCATGGGTTGGGATGACGTTGTCCATCACAGCAAGAAAGGCATGTGGTGGTTTCAGTGCACAGAGGCTACTTGTTACTTGGCGCCAACAGGAAGCAAGAGGTGAGAACCAGAATACAGGTTTGTCCTATAGCTTATAGGACTTCCAAGGTCCTATAAACTTCCAAGGCTACTGCTAGTGCCCTTCAGGGAGGCTGCCTCTCTTACAGGTTCCACAACATCCTAAAACAGAGTGACCAAGTGTTCACAGACAGAAGCCTGTGAGGACACTTTACATTCAACTTGTAACACTTACTATGATCCACAAATTACAATTCTGAGTATGAATTCAAATGAAATGGAATCACAATGTCCAGGAGACAGCTGAACTGACATGTTTATTGAACTACCATGATTCGTAATATGCAACAAATAGAATTAACTTATGTCCATCAATGATAAGTAGATAGCGGAAACGCGGTACCTGTTGTAAATGGAGTATTATTCAGCTCTAAAACATGAAGTGCTATAATTTATAAGAGCATGAATAAAACAGGAAGATACTATGTTAAATCAAAGAAGTCAAGCACAGAAGACAAATACATATGATTTCACTCATACGTGAATTAGAAAAGAGAAACAATTAGAAAAGTTTCTTACAAATTCAAAGTAGAGAAGTTCAATGTAGCTACTTGAAGCTGGAGAAGATAGTGTTGAAGGAAGGACAGAAAAAGTTGCTCAGTGTGTACAGTTAGGTCAATGAAGTAAATACCAGTGTTCTATTGCACAGAAGAGTGACTATCTATACAGAATAATAGTACAATGTATCTTACAATAAAGTTACAAAATGATAACTATTTTGCCACAAATAAATGTTAATGTTTTAAGAAACAGGCAAGTATATTTTGACTTGAGAATTGTACTTTTCACAATGGAACCTCATAAATACATACAGCTATATATGTCATTTATACATCTGACATATATGCCTAAAAGGGAGTCAGAGAAATGCTTAGTAGCTAAAGGCACTTGCTGCACTGGCCTGATGACCTGAGTTTGATGCCTGGGATTCATATAAAGGCAAAAGGAGAGAACGGAATTCACAAAATTGGTTTCTACATGCATACTCTGATACAGGTGCTCACACATATATCATACACACATAATAAATAACATGTATCATATACATACAATAATGAATAAAAATAATAATTAAAAGGAAAATAGCATCAAGGCAAGAAACATAAAATGTTTCAAATTACCAAGTGTCATCATCTTCTAGTCTGGACACTTTATAATATATATTGGTGACAAGAGTTGAAGTGTCCTTTAATACATTAATAAGATTAATAACCACTAGGCCTTGTTTTATAAACAGATGAATTGATCCCTAACCATCTCCAGAAGTGGAGTAATGAGATTAAAAGAGGAGCTAATTCTCCCTGTTATAATCATTTCTATCTGTTTTGTGCTCTGGGCAGATTGTAAGTGACTGAAAATGAGGGTTCTAGTGTTATATGATTAAAGAAGCAATGGATGCAAGAGCTGTGTAAAATTGTTGTGGTGCAGAAGGTGTGCACTAAGCAGAAGCTACCGTGACTTCTTGTATATCTAGCACATTGGTCCTTCTATAAATCTGTAATTTGAAGTGACTGCTAGAAGATAATTGTTAGGGCGCACAGGATATGTACATGTCTTAGGTACTCGATAAACACCTTAAAATTGCTTTGGAAAGTGTTTCCAATCTGCACTAAAAAGAGAAGCTCAGTCTTTACAAGCCCATGCTAGTCTTGTTAATGATGTGGAAGAATATCCCATTGTAATTGTCTATTGTCATTTCTTGTAAAGGTAAGTCAAGTATATTTGTTGCCTAATTGCATTTATTTTTTATACTTTATTCCTCTCTATCAATACTGGTACTTTTGCCTATAGACTTTTGTGCCTCATTTAAAAATTATGTTAATTCTTTATCTAAGATGATCTTTCACATATTGTCATCTTTGAAATGCCTATCAATTCTAGAAACTAAAGTTAATTAGAAGACAAATCATAAGAATTCTTTTCTCATAGTTTAAAGATGTACAACTTAACAGCATTAAAAGAAAACTCACATAGACTATCATTAACTTTTGAAATGCTACAATTCCTACCTTCAGTAGCCTGTCGAAGAGAACAATTCTGTTTAGTTGATATTCCGTATCCCTCTCTCTGATGATTAAAGGCAGGGTAGCAGCTGCAGATAATTCATTATTGCTGTTTGAATGAGGTAAATTCGACTGGCTATAAAGAACAAAAAATAAAAATACTGACCAAGACAATATTCTAATAAATTAAAGCACTACTTCCTAAATGTTCTATTTAAAATCTACAAACTTATTATTACTCTAATAGAAATTGGAAAAAGAATCAAATAAAGCAACATATACTCACTCATCTTCAAGTAATGGATAAAATGCTTCTCCTCCAACATCTTTTAATCTCTGTGAATTTAAAAATGAAATATTTATAAACCATTATATTTGGTGGCAATAGTAGTATCTACTTAAAAAGAATAGCAATGTAAAAATTATGGATTCACAAAAGTCCAAAGAAGTAAAAAATAGAATCTAAATATTAGTTTCTTTCATGAACATGCAAACACACCACACTTCTGACAAGGGTTAAGCGCAAACAACAGCTTCCCTTTTCCCCTCTACAGGTGGCATTCCTACCATTTCCTCACATACAACACCAAATTACTAACATTAACATAAAATGTAAATATGTAAAATATTTTAAAATGATTATTAAAAAGAGGCACTTAATGTATTTACTTATTAAAGATTATTTAAAAAGAGGTTGCTTTCCCATATATTCAGTAAAGATATTTGCATGAATTATAGGCAGTGCAGTCATGATATCTGAAATATACTTTTTAAAGTTCTTAAATGAGAACTCATCAGAAATACTGAGGAAACACATGAGGTTCTAATGTACAGATCCAGTACGAGAATAGCTGAACCTCACAGTTGTACTATAATCAGGGGACTGTGTAATATTATGCATTTTAAAACATCAGAATCTGATCAACTAGAATTACTGTGAATTATCAAATGGAGGAATAGGAAGACTTAGCTGATGCTGATGGAGAGATCAACACTGTTGTGATCAATCAGACAGTGTGTGTGATGGCTGAAGCCACACAGACACATTCTCTCACAGTTCTAATCACTACAGATGTTCTCTTGTGTATCAGGAAATCAGGCACGAACCAAAAGTGTCTTGTGTTATTGTTAAGGTTTTAATGTTTTAGAATCTATAAAGTGTATTTGGTAAATTTTTATCCTTACATTTCTTAGCTGGCATAAGGACAATGTCACAGTGGTATCATCTAAGAGTGAGCTTCTATCTCGATCTTGCCCAAAACTTTCACCATCTTCAAAGAGAAAACTAAGATTTAAAAGAAGGAAGAAAGAGTTGTTATAATGATCACAGAAAATCTATTTTATTTCTTCTACAAATAAAATTTTCCTATCAAATCCCATTACTAAGAAGAAATAAAATTCAGACTAGACAGTTAATTTTGAAAACAAAGCCCAACATGGTTGGTATCCAAGCCTGGATCCCAGTGCTTGGAAAGTAGAAGCAGGGGCATCAGGAGTTTGGAGACAGACAGGTATATAGTGTGTTTAGTTCTAGCATGAGATCTTGTCTTAAAAAGACAAAGTTTTCAAAAACTGTAACTGCTAGTTGAAGTTTCTCCAAACAAAGGTGGAGTAAGTAAGTATGTATGTATGTATATCTGTTGATTAGTTATAAATCTGGTATATGCTGTGCTGGTTAGTTTTAACTGTCATTTTGATACAGTCTAGAGTTATCTAAAAGCCCCCGTTGAAAAACTGCCTAGATAGGATTGGCATGTGGTATGTCTGTGGGAGACTTTGTTAACTGATGCAGAATTGCCTAGCTCAGTGTGGGAGGTATCACTAGGCAGGTAGCCATGAACTGTGCAAGAAAGCTAGCTGAATATAAGCTAGACTTCAAGCCAGCTGGAAAATGGCATCTTTCATGCTTCCCTCTGTACGTCTTGGCTGTCGAGTGAGTTTTCTGGTCAGAGGTGATGCTGCACCTTCAACTTTCTTCCCTGAGTTCCTGCCTTGACTTCCTCAGTGAAGCACTGTGACTGCAAGCTAGAGTAACCTTGGCTCCTCTAAGCTGCTCTTGCTCAGGGTATTTGTCATAGGAACAGATGAAACTAGAATACATACACAGCACTGCAGGATACAAGTGTGATTTGCAGTCTGTCTTCAGGCATGTGCAGCAGTAAATGACTGTCTTAACAGTATTTAAATGTGTGCCTGAGAAAATTTGTGCAGGTGAACTAAAAGGGGAGGAAGAAAAGCACACTGGTTGACAGGCTCTCAGAGCAATAACAACAAATGCTTGGAACTTGATTTAGAATTTCAAAAGCCTACTTTTCAGAATCTATTATTCAAATCATTTTTAATTTTCTATAATTTATTTCTGATTTTATATTTAACTCAATGGGTGAGTGGCACAATAGAAATTAATGTCTAAGAAAAACTGCTTGTAAAGGGCAGAAAGCTAATAATGAAGTTTAGTAACAGAATACTTGCCTCACCCCAAGTGCAAGGACCTGGCTTTGAAAACCAGTACAAAAATAAAAAGGAAAATAAGAAAAATTTAAAACAGGGAAAGCAGAAAACTAATGGTTTATCTAAATAAACAATCCAAAAGTTTAGTAAAAAGTGATTACCAGATAATTTCTACTGTTACTTCTTATGGTGGTTTGAGTGAGAAATTTCCCTCATAGGCTCCTATATTTGAACCCCTGGACCTCAGTGGAGCTGCCTAGGAAGGTTAGGGCACCTTTAGGAGGTGCAGCTGCACTGGAAGAAGTGCATCACTGGGGGCTCTAAGGTCTTATAGCCTTATGCTACTTCCTGGTTTGTTTTTTTTTCCCCCTTCTCTCTTTGTCCCTGTGTGCAAATGAGACTGTGGCCTCTTTGTTTCCTGCTATCATTCCTTCCAGCCATTAGAGACTCTCCCTCTGGAACTGTAAGTCCAAATAAACCCATTTTCTACAGATTGGTTTTTGATCATGGCATTTTATCACAGCAATAGAAAAGTAACCGATACACACCTATGGTTAAATCTATCCTAGAGTATGAGACTGGAATCAGAAAGGTCAAGAAATACACACTGATGTTTCTACATGAACAGTGATGTTATCCGTATTTGGAAATTAACTGATAATATACACTTTTTATTAATATTACATGATTTTCAAATAGATAACAAAGCAAATTATTTCTTTTTTCTTTTCTTATTATTTTAATTAGAAAGAAGATTATTTTATATGTTAATCCCAGGTCCCTCTCCTTCCCCTCCTCCCCTGCCCCCTACACCAACTAATACCCTACCTATCTCATACCCTATCTGCTCCCCAGGGAGGGTGAGGCCTTTTGTAGGAGGTCTTCAAAGTCTGTCATATCCTTTGGGATAGGGCCTAGGCCAAACCCCTTGTGTTTGCTCAGGGAGTAACCCTCCATGTGGGATGGGCTCCCAGTGAGAAAATTATTTCTTAAAAACAATATTTATAAGAAACAATAAATATTGATGGAATCTCTGCAATTACAAATTCTAGCTCATCCAACAAGGTGTAGAGTTCTAACTGCTTAATTAGGACATCTACTCAAATTAATTAAAAATGTAAAATAAAAGAAAAATTAAAATTCAACAAAAAATTTAAATTGTTATTATCAGAAATTTTCTTTACTTACTTCGGAAGTGTGCAGATAGGTGGTTTGGATCGAATAATTTCCTTGTTTGTAAGCTCCTTCTCCAGGTCACCTCCAGCCAAACACCACAGGTAGTAAACCTCCTCAATAGATCTCTCTGCCAGGTGATCACTGTCTGTATCTTCTAATGGGAAAATGTTTAAAATTACCATTACAGTTTCCACCTGTAGTAATTGCCTATAGCGATAAGGGCTGGCATTCTAATAAGCAAAGGTTATGACTTCTGTACGTTAGGGCTTTGCAAGTTGCTACTCCACCTAACAATATAACAAAGAGACTGAAAATCAGGAGTTTTTGAAGAATCTTGAGAAATCAGTGGCATGCAGGCAAACTCCTGCCCACAAGACTGGAGAAGCAGACAGGGGAATGCAAGGAGCCACAGAACAGAACAAAGTCTCAGGAACCAGAACTGGAATGGTAAAAGCTGAACTACAATTGAAAAGTCCTGCAGGCTCAGTGTGGACAAGTCAGAGTTTCACATTCCAGGGGGTGCAGTCATAAGGGGACACTGGCATTTCTATGAGTTTTATCACTAGAAGCCTGACCAGTTCCTCACAGGAAATATTAGAGAAAACTGGCCTGTGCTTCTGGCAATGGGAGAGAAAACAGAACAATTTGAAATAGGTCAGAGGACTCCTTTTTTCCTTACATGGCTAGTCCTCAGAAGTCAGTCAGTGCCTAAGTGACCTGGGAGGAGGGAATACCTCCTATGACATGGTGTGGCAAGAAGGAAGGAAAGCATCCTGTGGTCCTAACAAGCAGGTTGCATATTTTAATGAGCTGCACCTCTGGACAGTGCTGGGCTGTACACAGTCTTCCTGCCCACAGTGAAGCAGGAAGACTAGGAAAAACTGGAGTTGAGCGTTGCTTTAGCTCTCAGCAGTGGTCATCACTAGCAGCTTTTGATTCTTCTTTGTAACAGGTGGAATTCCTCCTAAAAGTGGCTTATGCATAAGGACAGTCAAGGGGCCATAGCTTGACAAAATTCTAGATGTACTTCTGACACTCAGAATAGAAGGAGAAATGCTATTGTAGTACTTTTTTTTTTTTTGTCAATAAAGCATTTTCCCTCTAAGAGAACTCACATTCGAAACAGACATCCACTTTGATCCTATTAGTCAAGTTTAGTTACAAGCCTGATTCTTATACAAACAGAAGCTAGAAAAGGAAAAATTTGGAAAGTTGACTTCCCATGTTAGAGGTGCAGTACAGAAATTTTTATATTCTCCAGCAAGAAAGGAATATGGGCAGGAAAACCCATATATCAACAAAGTGTTCCTTTTCATGTTTCAAGGCAGAATATGATGGTATGGACTTCCTACTGATAATATAATTTTAAGATCATTTGAAAATAAATTATATGAAGTATTAGTAATTTACAGTCTAAAATTTGACTTATATTTTGAATATTCCAGAGTCTGTTGTGGAATATTAGTTTAAGATGTGTTACTTTTGTTTATGCTGTGGAATATTAGTTTAATGATGCAAAGATGTGTTGGATTCTTTCATGTTACATTTGTTTAACTCTGTGAAGCTGTGTTACTGTGCCTGTCTAAAACACCTGAATGGCAGGAGAGAGAAATAGGTGAGGCTTCCAGGCAGAGAAAATAAAAGGAGAAAAAGAAGAGGGAGAAAAAGGATGTGAGGAGGACACCAGAGGCCAGTCACCCAGCAACACAGCCAGACATGAAGCAAGAAGGAAAGAAGGGTATATAGAATAAAGAAAGGTAAAAGCCGAGAGGCAAATGGTAGATGGGATAATTTAAGAAAAGCTGGCTAGAAATAAGCTAGGCTAAGGCTGGGAAGTCATAAGTAAGAATAAGTCTCCATGTATTTATTTGGGAGCTGGGTGTCGAGCCCCCAAAGAACAAAGAGAAAAAAAAAACCATCCCCCCCCAAAGTACAAGAATCACCATTTAATTCAATTCCCTGCTATTATCCACAAAACCCCATTAATGTAATACCTATTACTAATGAATTCAAAAGTAAACAGGTTAAGGGGCTTCTTTTGGAAACAAGGCTCATATTATCATATGTTTTATTCATCTTTACCTTTACATAAGTCATCAATATCCTCAGGCAAAGTTAAGTCAGCACATCGCAGAGAAGATGAAAACAGACTGGCAGGTTTGATAAAGGGGGTGTATAAAGGTGACACTTCACTGAACACCTGGTCCTTCATTAATTCATCTGGAGTTGGCCTTGAGAAAAACAATTTAAAATACTCAGCATGGATAAAAGTCACACAAGTTTCTACAAAATAAAATACACCTACAAAATAAAACAGACCTTCAATGGGGGAGTTAAAAGTCTTAGAGAATTCCTTAGCACAGAGACTAGCAAAGGAGTTCCCATCAGCAGTCTAGCTCTTGCAATTAAATAATTCACATGTGCTATGCTGTTTGTGCCTTATGTTCTAACAAAAAAATCATTTAATAAACACCCCAAATTCTGCTTGTAATGCTATCCTTTGCCCCTACCATGACTTGATAAAGTGCCTTTACTAATGACAAATTAGAATATATTCTTTTCTAGCATTATACTCAGGAGGCTTAGGAATACCTAGGTAATTAAAAGTGACACCATGAAATGAAAACAAAATGTCAAGGAAATCCTTCTCAATTTTTATCAGTAACTACAAACCTAACATTCTTCCAAGATCAGTGTATAACACCTAATGGCAACAAACTTTTGTTACTGCTCAAATATCATTAGAGCTAAGAGTACTGACATTCCTGGTTAGTTGATTTTCTTTTAAGGCAGGGAGATCAACTGGAAACTTTTTTTGGTATATACCAGCTTTCTGAACATTATTTGACTTCTTTTATAGCAAAAAATTAACTATGAATCACATTTACAATACTAGTATCAACTGTGTACTGTTACATATGCATCTTTCATCCCCTAGTCCATCGGTCTCCTACCAAACACAACACATGCACCTATCATCCCTTAGCCTATCAGTTTCATTCCAAATACTAAATCAACTCTACAGTAAAAGGATTCAGGATAAGCCTAAAGTCTTAAGGAATCACCTCTTAGAAGGATGGAAGGTGAGGCACTTCTTCAAAATATTTATCACATTTTCAGGAAGTTCCTGGTAAATAAAGATAAAAAATAAATGGTCAATTCTAGAAATATATTTTACCAAAATATTTAAATCTCCTAAGCTTTAATTTTAAAAAAAATCTTTATTTTTACTTTATTTAAATATATAGTAATTTGTTACTCTTTGGAAAAAAAAGCCAGCATCTGCAGAGAAATAAGTACAGCTTGAATAGCTTGTCACTGTATCCTGATGTGAAAATACACTTTCATAAACAGATTGCTCTGGTTTGACTTTGCCCCTTCCTAAATTTGGGTCTTGAAACTTAATGCCAGGTAGATGACATTAGGATATGGGCTGCTGGAGTGAACATGCTACTATTATCCTGCCTAATAGACACAGTTTCATATTGCCCTCTAAATTCTCATTTCTTATTAGTGTAAATCTCGGACTGCATCAGAAAACTTTCTTTGTGCAGCAAGTGGTGGTTTAGGCAGACATTCAAAATTATTAAAGTGCACAGAGTAAGCCATATGTCATAAATCCTCTGCAAGGTTCAATGTCCACTGTGGAAAGACTTACAGAGGTTGACAGCTAATAGTTCCTAGTGAAGGGAGAGTCGGTTATTTGTAAGGGTTTGGCTCCTGGTAGATAGCCCATGCTCTTGTGGACAACCTCACATCCAGGAGTATATGGGTCACACAACTGGACTTGATGGGCTATGAAAGAGGGGGCATTAATTTGAAGGGATAGAGAGATTGGGGTTGATCTGAGAAGAGTTTTGGAAAGGAATCGGGGTGAATATGATCAAAACCTTGTAAGAAATTCTGAAGAACATATAAAAATAAACAATAAAGGAGGTGGGCCTGTGAAAGATGGTTAAGTCACAAGGGCCCTCATCTTGGGAATGGAATTTTGATCAGAAACACTTCACACATCCACCACACCCTCTGCCAGCTTGCTTCTCTGCTCTGTGATGACAGTATCCTAGCCTCATCACAAAACCCAGCCTGTGGACACCTTTACCTTGACATTTCCAACCTCAAAAACTGTGAGATGGTAAGTTTTATTCTTTAAAAGTGATCCAGTCTCAGACAGTCTGTTAGAACAGTACAGACAGATGCACAACGAACCTTAATAATGTCCAGACAGCCGTGTTCCTCAGACAGAACTGTTATAGTGTCATCCACACAGCCTAAGAAAAAGGAAAGCCAGATGAGTATGCGCTGCTGTTTAATCTATCCTAACAACCAGGAAAAAAAAAAAAAACAAAACTACAATAAAGCATTTCCTAATCTCATAATGTAGTTTTGGTGCTTAAGTTACTAAAACTTTTTTTTTTAATTAACTTTCCTTACATGTTTTGATAAAACCATAGAGGCTTACCTACTCAATTTAGTTAAGCACAGGTACTAAATATAGTAACTTAAAGATATAGAAGAATTTTCAAAGGCACTGTTGTTTATTGTAGAATATTTGTACACTGTGTGAAGATGTGTTTTTGTGTAATAAAAAGCTGAATGGTCAATATCTAGGCAGAAAAGAATAGGTGGGAGTTCCAGGTAGATCAAGAGAAACTGGGAGATTTCACCAGCAGACACAGAGCAAGTCAGATGTACCATACTAAGAGGAGGTAACTGAGCCACGTAGCAGAACTTAGGTTAATAGAATCAGGTTAACTTGAGTGATAGCTATCTGGTGACAAGCCTAAGGCCAAGCTTTCATAATTAATAAGTCTCTGGGTCATTATTTGCAGGCTGGCGGTCAAAAGACAGTCTGATAAAAGAGCTTGTTTTTTCATGATGACATGAATAATTTATTTGAAGATTTGAAGAATGAGAAGAATGCACCCACACTTTTGTATCTCTGGAGATACAAATTTATCTATTTTTAGATAATAATAAATAAATATTATTTATATCTGGAGATATAAATTTAACTTAAAAAATGCTCCAAATTCCTTGACAGCTGTAGTATCTATTCTTTGTAAAGAATCTGTAGTAGAATATTATTTTAAGGTGTGTGACTTTTGTTTATGTTGTGTTTTTTTAACTCTGTGAAGCTGTGATTCTTTGCCTGTAGAAAACACCTAATGGTTCTAATAAAGAGCTGAACAGCCAATAGCAAGGCAGGAGCCAGGACAGGCAGGGCTAGCAGGCAGAGAGGATAAATAAGAGAAGAAACGAAGAAGAGAGGAGCAAGGAGAGAGTAAGGAGAGGAGGAGGTCAGAGGCCAACCACCCAACCAGCCATGGAGTAAAAAGGAAAGTAAAATATACAAAAGAAAGAAAGATAAAAGCCCAGAGGTAGATGAGTTAATTTATGATAAGAAAAGCTGGCTAGAAACAAGAGAAGTCTGGGTGTTTATAACTAATAATAAGATTCTGTGTGTGATTTATTTGGGAGCTGGGTGGTTGGCCCCACAAACCAAAAGAGTAAAAGAGCAAAACCATTTCAAACAAAAGAATCCATGAATGAGATAAAGTTTTATGCAATTTAGTTAAAATTCATTACTTTTAAGTACTTAACTCTTTCCACAAGTTTTATTATTTATAAACTTTATTGCTGGAATGTTGATGGGTCATTGCTTTATATGAAATAGTCTATCAGTTTTTCTCTTACTACCACACATTTATTTTGCTCTAAATTGGATTACTCATTTGTTACTATAAATTTCAAACACAATATACATAAGCCAATTATAAAGAAAAATGTACATTCTTCCTAAACAACTAGTCACATAAAATGGTAGCTCAAAATTTATATATTGTGTTGGAAGTACAGTTTTAAATCCTATTAGTTTGATTATAGAAGATAGTTTACTTGGCTAAATCATGAAACTAAGATGTCGTCCATGAATAAAGAAAACTGCTACACGTTTTAAAAGTCACTTTTCATGATGCCTTGTGCTGCTTACCTCATCATCAACCTGAAGACAGACATTTCACTGTTCTAGGAGAGTACTTCAAAGCAGATAACAGCTGTTTCTACAGATTATGTTTATAGTTGAATGAATCAAATGCACAAAACTTACCCAAAGTAAGTAAAAATTTTAGTCTTTCAGAAATATCCAAGCTCTGAAACAATTTTCTTCCCTAAGTAATGGGAAAATAAATTCTTATTAATATTTAGAATTTTCTCTCCCCAGGCATCTTTTTGTGCCCTAACCAAAGATGATTTTATTTTCCTTACATTTATCACCAGAGTTTTATTGATTTAGATTCAGCTTGACCACAAAGAGCTACTGTTAACATTTTTAAAAGAGTTGTATAATATTTATTATGTAAGCCATCTACATCTAATTATCATTAGATACAAATGGTATCTCAAAGCACTGATCACTTTTGAGAACCACACATTATCAAATGTATTGTTTTAGTAAAAAAACAGAGATGGTCCTGGAAGTTTACCCCCCAGAATCCTTATTTATATATCATGTTTAAGTAATCTATTGTTTGCATTGTTAACCAACCACAGCAGTTCCTCTTCCTTTCAAGCAACTTCAGATTGGCATTCTGTGTGTTCCAATAGCACCTGAGTTTTTATGTTGTTTTTGCTGCTTTGGGGACTGGGGACTGAGCCCAGACCTCAAGTATGCTAGATAGTACAGTTGCTAGACCAGCATGAACACTATGTTCCATCCCTAGCACTTTCATACTCCTATTTTAAGACAGTCTTTCAGTCTGGCCTCAAACGTGGTTCTTCCTAGCTCAGCCTCCAGAACAGCCCATATTACAGGCTGTTTGAAGATACACATTACAGCAGACAACAGCAGCCAGATCCAGTGAGTGACCCAACTGCCAGCTGAACCGCACCCTTTCCTGGATTCTGTGCTCCCCTCACAGCCCTTCCCCAGACTCAAGCCTTCTCAGCTACTTCCCATCTTCCTGCTGGGCACTGTCATCAACCCTAGGGGACTTCCACCACCAAGGAGCATACCACACCAGCCACAACCAGTGAGTGGTTCTCCTGTCCTGTGCCAGCCCTGTCCTATCTCAGCATCAGCACCACTGCAGGCCCTGACCTCAACCCCAAAAGGAATCCCACTGCTCTGGTGCAGCCCTCACCAGAGGGCTGTGAGTGACAAGCCTGGCAGCTAGACTGCAGCCACACCCTGGATTCCGAGCCCCTGAGACCTACAGTGCTGCCCAGACCTTCCCACCTCACTATCCTCCCACAGCCTGCACTTCCCTGAGCTCCCACAGAATCCCCAGGCCCAGACAGTCCACACAAGTTAGAACAGACACCACAGACCCAGACAGTCCACACAAGTTAGAACAGACACCACAGACCCAGACAGTCCACACAAGTTAGAACAGACACCACAGACCCAGGTACAGTCCACACAAGTTAGAACAGACACCACAGACCCAGGTACAGTCCACATGAGATGGAAATGCACCCCAGAAGCTCTACTAGAGGCCAGGCTGGCCCTAAGTACCCTACAAAAGACTCGGGCTTTACTGGAGGTCAGACCAGATCAAGGGACCCAAGGCCCCCTAAATCCCAGAGGAGACCTAGACCTGAAGACTCACCAGTCACTAGAACCCTTGGCTATTTAAGCAAGAGGAACAGAGAAGAAACAGAAACCAAGGAACAAAACACCACCCAACAAAGAGAAACAGAAATCACCACCCAGACCTATAATCATCCCAAATCCAGATGCCTAAATGCCAGGGTAAGAACACAATGAGTAACAGAAAGGGTGTGCTCACAACCATCTGTAATAAAATGTGAGCCACCATGTGGTTTCTGGGAATTGGACTCAGGACCTCTGGAAGAGCAGCCTGTGCTCTTAACCACTGAGACATCTCTCCTGAATGAAGGTTGGGATTTTAATTGTGAGTATTGGCATATAACTAGCTCTAGCACCTGGAAGAGAAGGAAAAGTGTTTGGAATTCAAGATCAGCTTCAGTCATGAAAAATGTTTGAAGCCAACCTGGGTTACAGTGAAACCCTTTCTAAAAAACAAAACAAAATGAAACACAAACTAACAATAACATCATTAACATTACATCACACAGCTATGAAGTGTAACACCAGACTTAACCCAGATTTGCAGATTTTCTTATTTCTATCTCATTAGATCTCAAATATACAAAATAAAAAAAAGTCAAACTAATTCTCAGCAATAAGGATAAACCAGTTACCTCAGATGGCAGAAACAAAACGGATGGGTGTTTTACGAGTATGTCAGTGCTATGACAAAGTATCTGTGACATCAATACAGAAGTCGAAAAGATTTAAGTTTTGCTCACTATTCCTGAGATTTCAGTTCATGCTTGAACTGTTCCAAGGCTTTGGGCCTAAGGTAAGACAAAATATCATGGCAGCAGGACCATGCAATAGAGGAGGATGCTGTCACCTTATGGCAGTCAGGAAGCAATACAGGGGGGAGGGGTGGAGGGTACCAGGGGCAAGATTCCTTCAAAGGCCTGCAACCAGTTACTTATTTTATACAATTAGTAAAAGTCTAAACATATTGAGAAATACCAAGATAAAAATGTAAAAAAGAATCTGGGAAGGAGAACTGGAGAGATCAACAGTTTAAAGCACTGATGCTCTTGCAGAGGACCCTGGTTTGGTTCCTAGCACCCATGGAAGCTTACAACCATCTGTAACTCCAGGTTAGGAGGATTCAATGCACCCTTCTGGTCTCTGTGGGCACCAGGCACACATAGTACATCACATACATATACTTATACATGCTATCTATCTATCTATCTATCTATCTATCTATCTATCTATCTATCTGATCAAATAGAAAGCAAGTCAAATTGAGAAATAAGCCTTTTCCATTTATATCTAATCATTTTGCACAGAAAAAAGTATTTCATTATATAAACTTTCTCTCTAAAAGGCAAATTTCAATAAACACACAAAATCTTTTATTAGTTTAATACTTCTTTATACATACCACACAAAGCTCAAATAAAATTATTCCAAGAGACCATACATCTGATTTGGGGCCAGAAGGCAATGGTTTTTCACTTGGCACATGATCAGTAGTTTTGAAAATTCCTTGTGCAATTACCTCAGGTGCCAGATATGACGGATAGCTGTAACACATGTGAAAATAACAAATTATGATGAGAGACAATGGTGACAGAAACAGTAGCACATTCTTACAGTTAGCACATAAGATGTAAAAATCCCACACAATTAAATCCACAGTAATTACTAGAAAGAATCTTGAACTAATTACAGAAAGACAGGTCTTTATGTCTAGGAATTGAAACTGAACATACAGGAGTCCTAAATAATTTTTAAAACATATCTCTCCGGGACATCAGTTTAGTTTCTTGCTCTTCACTGTAATTATATCATGTTGTATTACAGTCTCTAGGATTCCAAGAGCTTTTCCTTCATCCTGCCACTGATCATCTTCTAATGATGAACTGTTTCATCATTTGACCCTTGAATATGTATTATTTTCAGCAGTGTCTTACTTTGATGTTGCTGTGATAAAACACTAGTGAAAATGCCATTTTACCATTAAACACCACCAATGAGGAAAGTCAGAGAAGAAAGAAGTTCAAGCACGAACTGAAGTAGAGTTCAGGGAGTGAAGCGGCCTACTGACTTGCTCAGCTTGCTTTTCTTTAGCAAGACTGTTAGTATTCAGGTATCTGTACTGGCCTGTCCTTGAGGTTCACAGGATATGTGCTCAGCTGCAGTCACTAAGAGCACAACCTGTGCATATTCACTCTGTTCCCTTTTAAATCTATCGCCATGCACAAAACTTAAGTCCAAATGGAAAAAGACCTCAGCATAAACCCAGCCACACTGAACCTCTTAGAAGAGAAAGTGCGAAGTACCCTGGAACAAATCGGTACAGGAGACTGCTTCTTGAACATAACACCAGTAGCACAGACACTGAGATTGACAATTAATAAAAGGCACTTCCTGAAACTGAGAAGCTTCTGTAAGGCAAAGGACACAGTCAACAAAACAAAACGGCAGCCCACAGACTGGGAAAAGATATTCACCAACCCCACATCAGACAGAGGGCTGATCTCCAAAATATACAAAGAACTCAAGAAGTTAGCCACCAAAACACCAAATAATCAAATTAAAAAGTGGGGTACAGCTGGGCATTGGTGGCGCACGCCTTTAATACCAGCACTCGGGAGGCAGAGGCAGGCAGATCTCTGTGAGTTCGAGGCCAGCCTGGTCTCCAAAGCGAGTGCCAAGATAGGCTCCAAAGCTACATAGAGAAACTCTGTCTCGAAAAACCAAAAAAATAAACAAAACAAAAACCAGTGGGGTACAGAAGTAAATAGAGAATTCTCAATAGAGGAATCTAAAATGGCTGAAAGACACATAAGAAACTGTTCAACATCCTTAGCCATCAGGGAAATGCAAATCAAAACAACTCTGAGATACCATCTTACTCCTGTCAGAATGGCTAAAATCAAAAACACCAATGACAGTTTATGCTGGAGAGGTTGTGGAGAAAAGGGAACACTCCTCCACTGAAGGTGGGAGTGCCAACTTGTACAGCCACGTTGGAAATCAGTATGGCAGTTCCTCAGGAAAATGGGAATCAGTCTACTACAAGATCCAGCAATTCCACTCTTAGGCATATACCCAAAGATGCACGTTCATACATCAAGGACATCTGTTCAACCATGTTCATTATTTGCAAGAGCCAGAACCTGGAAGCAACCTATATGCACCTCATCTGAAGAATGGATGGAAAAAATGTGGTACTCTTACACAATGGAGTACCACATGCAGGCAAATAGATGGAGTTAGAAGAAACCATCCTGAATGAGGTAACCCAGTCACAAAAAGACAAACATGGTATGTACTCACTCATATATGGGTTTTAGACATAGAGTAAAGAATTACCAGCCTATAATCTACACCTTCAGAGAAGCTAGGAAACAAGGAGGAACCTAAGGGAGAGATACATGGTCCCCAGGAGAAGAGGAAAGATCTCCTCAGCAAATTGGGAGCATGGGGGGAGGGGAGAGGGAGTTAGGAGAAAGAGAAGGGGAGAAGAGGAGGGGAGGGGAGGACATGAGTGAGCAGGAAGATTGAGTCATGGGGAAGAACAGAGGAGAGCAAGACAAGAGATACCATAATAGAGGGAGCCATTATAGGTTTAAAGAGAAATCTGGCACTAGGGAAATGTCCAGAGATCTATAAGGTTGACCCCAACTAACAATCTAAGCAGTGGTTGAGAGGCTACCTTAAGTGCCCTTCACTGATAGTGAGATTGATGACTACCTTATATGCCATCCTAGAGCCTTCATCCAGTAGCTGATGGAAGCAGAAGCAGACACCCACTGCTAAACACTGAGCTGAACTCCTGGAATCCAGTTGCAGAGAGGGAGGAGTGATGAGCAAAAGGGTCCAGACCAGGCTGGTGAAACCCACAGAAACAGCTGACGTGAACAAGGGGGAGCTCATGGACCCCAGACTATAGCTGGGAAACCAGTATAGGACTGATCAAGACTTCATGAATGTGGGTGTCTGTGAGGAGGCTTCTTCAATCTATGGAGCCTCTGGTATTAGATCATTATTTATCCCTAGCAAAAGAATGGACTTTGGGAGCCCATTCCACATAGAGGAATACTCTCTCAGCCTAGACACACACGGGGGAGGGCCTAGGCCCTGCTCAGAATGATGTAGGCCCTGCTCAGAATGATATGACAGACTTTGAAGATCCCCCATGGAAGATCTCATCCTCCCTGGGGAGCAGAAAGGTGATGGGATAAGGGGTTGGTAGGGTGCAGGGGAGGAGGGGAGGGAGAGGGAACTGGGATTGACATGTAAAACAAGCTTGTTTCTAATTTAAAAAAAAAAAAGAGAGAGAGAAAAAAGGGCCCTACCCATCTTCCATCCTGCTTTCTCTTTTCTTCTCTTCCTCTCTGTCTGCTTCCTTTCTTTTTTCTCTCTCCCCCCTGTTGCTCCTATCCCCAGAGGCTGGTATCTCCCCTTCCCTTTTCCCTTTTCTGATCCCTTTCTCAAAAAACAAAACAAAACAAAACAAAAAAAACCCTCTGCTTGAACCCTGCTGCATGACATCTTTGTTTCATGTTGCTTTTCTTAAATTACAACAAAGACCACCTGCTCAGGAGTGGTACTACCCATGTGAGCTGGGCCTTCCGACACCAGTTGTTAAGACCTACAGGCTTGCCTATAGGCAATCTGATAGAGGAATCTTCAGTTAAGGTTCTCTTTTTTCTCAAATGTCTCTAGCTTGTGTCAAGTTGATAAAAATCTAACCAGTACAAATGACCCCTCATCAAATTGACACATAAAATATCATTATTAAACTATAACCTTTCCTTTCTTATATATCCCCAGGATCTCATGTTAATAATGCAATATAAAACTGTAATTTGAAAAGTTCCATAGTCTTTAAAACATTGAAACACTTGTGTGTAGGTATTCTCAGGGAAGTGCACTTAGTATTGGATAACGAACTGGTGCTCTCTTCTCTGGGCAAGACTCTTTCTCTTGAGTCCAATGTTTCTTAGTTGTTTGTAGTTCTGTGTCTAGGGATCAGACCTCTTGAGTTTGTCTCCCTCCCTCATTCCTTTCTACAGAAGAAGAAAACTAGTCAGATTTGACTGAAATTAAAGTGCAGGCTTTGTTGGGGTTAAAGTTCAGGGGCAAAGCAATCACAGAGCATGAAGAAAGGAAGAAAAGGGAAGGGAAAATGATGTAATCATATAATTTCAAAAACATAAAAAATTAAAAAATTCAAGCTCTTTAAAAGTTCACCCTCTTAAAAATCCAACATCATTTTAAAAGTTCAAAGTCAACTCTGGGTTTCTATAAAAACAATAATTAAGTTATATTCTTCTTATTCCAGGGGGAAGTACCATATCCAAGCAAAACCAAAATTCAGCATTATAAATATCTCTGTATCCAATAATACTATGAATGAAGAATTGAATTATGAGGCACAGCATGTAGGCATTTTCTATATTAATATCGTGTGTGTTTGTGTGTTTGTGTGTGTGTTTCTCAAATTTAGTCAAGATCACCATATAATCTGGATTTTTCAATTCATTTACATTATTTTATATAATAACTGTAGGCAAAACATGTGCAAATATATGTGACATCCTCTCCTCATACTAGTTTATTAAATTGTTAAATAATTATTCTTCAGAATGACATTCTTTTAAAATTACTCATTTATTCCTCTTTATACATAAACTTGTAGATGATATTTTACTCTCCAATGATAATACTGCTTTTCTAAGTGAATGTGTGGAGTCTCTGAAAGTAGCTGAAGTCTAATGAAAGAGCCCCAGATGTAATGGTCTAGTATCTGTGTTCCACTCTTTGAACCATGCTTTTTGTTTGGAAGCACCAAAGATGGACTTGTTCATGCTCTGTGATTGCTTTGCCCCTGAACTTTAACCCCAACAAAGCCTGCACTTTAATTTCAGTCAAATCTGACTAGTTTTCTTCTGTAGAAAGGAATGATAATACCCACCACACAAAACTGTTGTAAATATTAATAGATAAATATGCTGTATAAAAACACATGATACAAAGCCAATGCTGTAGTTTCATGGTTGTCATCTCCATGCTATATCTAAAAGGTAAATTATTCATTTTTATCCCTGACTTCCAGCATATTAATTCAAAATCATAGTATGGTTAATAAAAGGCCAAGCAAAGCTATAACTAAATTGGTACACCAAAAACTTTAGACAGAGCACATAAGTGACCCTGTTCTAAAAATTATGGGTCCCCTGTAACCAGACAGAATTTCATAAAAAGCCTTAAAATGGCTCGTTAATGGAAGGCATCAGATTTCAACAGCTTACTCTTAAGTGTCTCATTCTAACACTCAAGGACAATTATCAGAACTTTGCTTTGAACGTGGCTGGTAAGGTAAATGCAAGTGGCTTTCATCATCTGTAGTTTTAACAGGGCATTAAGCTACTGTCCAATCAAAATGATGCCCAATTTCTAATTCTTTCCAATATTTGGAAGCAGATGGTAACACTTATGTTCTTTAATATCTGTCACTGGAGTCAACTGCGAGTCTCCTCTGATGTAAGGCTCTTTCTGGCCTTACTGTTTGATCACTTATTTTATTTTTCCTGGCTAATGTTTCACACTTTGTGCTTTATACCTTCCAGTAAGATCCTTTGAAACTCAGACTTCAAAGCAAGCTGTGCTGAATGTTAACACAAGCCCACATCTACAAAAGCAGGTATGCCTTAAAAACTTACTTCTATTTATCAACAGAACCTAATGTAATCTTAAATGTAAGACAGAAACTTAAAGTAATCTTTGTGTTGTTTTTAGTTTTCTTTCATAGAAATTGATTTAGACAAATGCAGATGTAATAGTCGTCAGGTCTACCAGAGCTCTTTACGGCAAATGGTAATGATCACACAGGAAGAAGCTTGAACTTAACCAAGAACTTATAATAAAATAAAAAGGATGTTTTCTTCCAAAAGAACTTGTTAACTATTATTATAACATTTTTATCTTTATGAATAAATTGTGCTCTACCATTGAACTTAGGTGAAATGTTAAGACTATGAATTTGTACATCTTAATAAAATGCTGTCAGTACAGAAAATTTGCCCATTGAAGAATGAGTTGCTTGAGGTCAAGAATTCATATTAGCTTTGTGCATATAACAGGCAGAGCAGAAAGTACTTAATAAATGTTTCATTACTGACTAAATCTCAATTGCCTGAACTACACAGTGAGTTTTGGGCCAGTTTCAGACAATGGTACAAACAGACCAAACAAAACAAAACTAGAAACCTACAGGCCAGGCATAGTAGAACACCTTTTATCCCAGCACTGTGGAAGCAGAAGCAGGCGAATTTATGTGAATTAGAGACCAGTTTGGTCCACACAATGAGTTCTAGGACAGACCCTGTTTCGAAAAGTCAAGGGGGAAAAAAAAGGAAAAAAGAAATCTACAATTTCAGTTTTTAGAAAAGGGGAAAATTTTAAAACATCTAAAAATTTAAGCAATATTCTACTTTAAAAATCTTCTCCACAACTGCCTATCATGTCTCCTGGTACTAGTGTGGTAGGACTGATTTTTGAGAGCTCCAGGAACAAATATAAATGAATGCTGTTAAAAACAGCCACTGCAGGTGAATAAATATGATTAAGATTTCTAGGTTATATAAGTTTGGTATGCTACCTTGCATCAATATTCTGAGATTATGTAGGAAAAGTCCCTACTGTAACATATAAGCTTAAGTTTTAGGGATAAAAAGCCAATGTCTACTCAGACTGCCACAAAAATATCAGACATATACAAATTCAATCACAGAAAATGAGAGACATCTAAATACACTAAAATGTTAAGGAGGAGCCAAAGGACATTCAGAAATTATTTTTCTTTCTTTTGTTGAAAATAATATAAACTTAAGGAAAATAATAACAACATTTGAAATGTTTCAGAGGAACCACACAATAATTCTGATAACAATCTCTATCAGAAACATGTATTTAAATATAGGATGAAATAAAGTTCCATTCATTTCTTGGAGGGCAATGTAGATATGAATTTCACACCAGAAGCAATTAAATACATAAACCTGTTTACTATACTTCCCTATATAGAATTTATACCATTACATCCAGTATGAATCAACTTGAATTTAAAAATATAATTCGATTTTAGAGAACAAGGTACTAAATAAACATAAAATATTAAATTGAAGGTACAACAAATGATGTTTTCCAGTTTATAAATGAACACATACTATCATTAAGAATCTGGTCATCTTTCTTACTTTAAGTCAGTTAATTCTTAATTAAATGCAATTAATTAAGGACTATCATAAGGTAAACTCAGCCAGTGATTTGTGACTGTTTCTGTCTGTCCTATTAAAGATCAATTCAGGAGTCTTTGTGATGCTGGGAAAATACCCATTGTCTACTTGTCAATGAAGTATATAGAAAATTAAGATGTATTAAATAAAGAAAGCTGTTTTCATGTCAAAAATCACTAACCAAATATATATTATCAAAGTTCATCAAGGTTAAGATAGAATTCGAAATAGAGGAAAACAACCCTTACCCTATTGGGAAATCAACATCATCACCATGAGCTGTCATGTGATAAAGTCCAAATTTAGCCAGTTTAACATGACCCTAAAATAAAAAAAGAGAAAATCACTATGAATACAATTGTCTGAATACAATTGTCAAAGAAAATTATCAATATATGTTTTATAAATATGATAACTGAAAGAAAAAATAGAATAAAAAGGAAACGACATGACTAGTCCTAGGTATGGTGGAAGAGAAACTTTATTGTAGATAAAAAGGAGAGCATGGCCAGAGGCAGAGACATCTGGGTGAATCCAGAATGGACATAACCAGACT
Organism: Cricetulus griseus; assembly: GCF_003668045.3. NCBI lineage: Eukaryota > Metazoa > Chordata > Mammalia > Rodentia > Cricetidae > Cricetulus > Cricetulus griseus. The sequence continues at coordinate 26,367,943 of NW_023276806.1, forward strand.
GAGTTGGACCATGTGGGGGATGGGAAGGAGAGGGGAGAGAGGGAAGATGATGTGACAGGCAGGAGGCCCAGAGGAGAAGAAAAGACAACCAGGTTACCAAAAAAATCTTAATTCTATAGGGAAGGGCAGCAGGGGGAAGGGCAGCCCAGATGCTGGGTAGGAGAAGTTTGGGGTAGAGGTCTGGGTATGCCAGCCAGGAGGGCCCCGAAACAGGTAGGGACTGAGAGATAAAGGGATACCAGAAGGGGGCATCAGATTCCTTGGAAGTGTAGCTGCCTGATGTAGGTAGAGTGAACTGGACTCAGGTCCTGTGGACAAGCAGCAAGTATTCTTAACCACCAAGCCATCTCTCCAGTCACATACATACAAAATGCTACTATTTAAGATTTTATAAAACACTATAATTTTAGGCAGAATCATTTGTCAAAGTTTAGCATGCTTTACACTTATTACATGTATATAAATGCTTGTAGGCATCAAAATGTCTAGAGATGACCCAGTGTTAAAAAACACTTGTTGCTCTTACTGAGGGTCCAGGTCCAGGACAGCCAGGATAGCAACACACAGAAACTCTGTCTCAATAATAATAATAATAATAATAATAATAATAATAATAATAATAATAATAATTTCACTTAATGTACTGCTGATTATTGGAGGATTTCAGTAGCTTTCATTCTCAAGCAACATAAATATATCTGTTACTAGCTGAAAATTACCTTTCGATCCAACAGGATGTTATGAGGAGACAGTGCCCGGTGGACTATGCCATGCTTGTTCAAGTACTGTAAGCCCTGAAGTACCTCAAATGCTATGCACAAAACCTTTGTATAACTACAAAGAAAACAAACAGCCAGAGATCAATTACAAGGTAAACACAGTCTGTTTTAAGGAGTAATTGAGACATAATAAAAGCATTCAGTAATGCGCTGTTGCTCCTCTTCCATTGAGAGAAAGTAGAACATGCACATCTTCAAAATATCTACTTTGCTTGGAGGTGGTGGCACAGCCTTAATTCCAGCACTTGGGAGTCACAAGAAGGCAGGTCTCTCTGAGTTTCGGCCAGCGTGGTCTACAAATTGAGTTTCAGGACAGTCAGGGATACACAGAGAAATGCTATCTCAAAAAAACAAGTATGTGGGGTGTGTGTGTGTGTGTGTGTGTGTGTGTGTGTGTGTACATATTTATGTATGTATATGTGACACATGTATACACATATACATACATATTTACTTCTACATATTCTGGATATCCTGATTATAACAAAACTGACATGCTACAGAATCTTACAGTTTGGGCTACAATAAAAACCATCTTTACTTTTCCCTGGGAAGGGTTTTAATTTGGAGGTTGTACACTTTTATAGCAGAAAGAGATGCATTTGCTACTGACCGGCTCAGTGTTTTATCAAATTATCACTAATATTTAAAATATCTGGATCAAATCAATAAAATCACCAATTCTGTCAAAATAAAAACAAAACAACTAATCCATGAAAATAAATTTTATATACTATATAAACATTACATATTTCCATATGAACTCATAAAACAACTTCCAGTGATTCATGTTTATCAAACCCTCACTTTAATTCATGGCTTATCCTCTCTAAGCCAGAGAGATGCCCATCTCTTTTACCATTTATCCTGTCTTTCTTCCATTGTTCTTCCCTGAGTTTCTTTAGTATGTACAGAAAAGTACAGAGAACTCATTCAATTCAACCTTCCAACTACCAATATTTTTTATTAGAAGGTTTCTCCTACCCATGTTTTATTCTTAAAAATTAGTATCTGGAAGCAACCACAAAAAGTAAACTTTCAAAGAGCTACAGATACTGAGGCAATAGTAACGATTAAGTGAAATTATTTTTTTTTTTTTGAGACAGAGTTTCTGTGTGTTACTATCCTGGCTGTCCTGGAACTTTGTAAAGCAGTTTGGCCTCCAGTTCACAGAGATCTGTCTGCCTCTGCCTCCTGAGTGCTGGAATTAAAGGCCTTCAAAATCACTAAGAATTTTTAAATAAGAAACATAAGAAAATTGAAGAGCAAATAGCAATAATGGATGATGGTACACACACATCAATTATTATTATGTTAAATGCTAACAGTGCTCCTTAAGCACTGAAAGAACTTAAATCTGATAAGAATTGAGGAAACACTAGAAAAGACCTAAGTTATAGGAAAAAGAGTGATTAACAGATCAGTGGTTACAATGGGCTTTTGGGAGCACAAAGGAGCATAAAGAAAAAGCTTGAGGGCATTGGAATGGCTCCATTTATACTTGATGAGACATTGTTTATCAAACATCTTAGACTAAATCCTATGCTATGAGAATTAAGCCTCAATAAAATGTACTTGAAAATAGTAAAGTGAATAATTTGTTTTTGAAAAATGATTACTGAAACTTGACCCTTTTTCTGAAAGTAAAGAACAAGAAAGAACAAGAGATAAAGAAGCTGAAATAGTCTCTTCTCTTCCGCCATTTCAGCTCATGATGCTCCCCCACAAGAATCACAGACTCACAAACCCTCATAGGCACAAGAACCCTTCCATGGTGCTGGTGAGAGCAGTCCAACTCCCAAACAATATAAGCTATAGTTTTCCTTGAATACCTCTCAGTAGTTGAAGGTAAATCCGTATTGCTGAAGAAACAGCACACTTAGAACATTCATTTAAACTAGATCTAACACAAAAATCTCCTTCCTGTCAGGATCTAGCTTTCATAGTACCAGAAAGTACTGTGTAAGCTGCCAAGGGAGGGGCACAACTAACAGTTCTACCAGCTGTGACACCCATGAATCACAATGACCAGCACAGCAAGTTATATGTGAACGTGAGAGTCTAGATGGTAATCAACAGCAGTGTAAGTGGACATAAGGACCACACAACAGGAGGAGAATAATGTCTCCTACTGAAACCTTAGCCAACTCCCTGGGCCTGGTTTCGTCCTAGATCCTAGAAGAGAATCCACCACTTTACTAGACCACACCCTAAAAGTTATCCTCATACCAAGACATAGGAGTAGCTCTCACCCCTCATGAAAAAAACTTTTCTCTACAGCAAATGGAGCCCATCACCAAAACTGGATACAATGTAGAGATCAAGATCAATGGATTGTGGAGACTCAACCCTAACTAACATTATCAACAGCACAGCCCCTGCATTATCTTCAGTCAGCCCTGAAGTCACATACACAGAAAAAAACAGCAGTTGTATTTATTACTTGTCCATATATTTATATGTAAAAGTAATAATTTAAAAAGAGGCTCTCAATTTGAAAATGGGGAACACAAGAAGGGCTGAAGGGAAGAAAGGAAAATGGAAAGTGATTTAAATATTGTAATTAAAAAGTTAAAAAAGAAAATACCTTTAAATCAAAAAATGTAGTTTAAGCTCTTCTTGGTTCTATAGGTTAACTTTAGCTTCTCTTATTCTCTCTGGCCACTCCCTCCCCTCCTCACACTTCACAGTAACATAAATGAATGCCATATTCAGCAGTGACACTAGAGGTCCTCAGCTGCATAGTATTTCAATACCGATTTCTTATGGAATTGGAATCAAAGCTTTGCAGTGATTGTTTTCATTAAACCAACTTTTAAACAGCTGAATACAGAAGACTCATTCTACTTCCTATAGGGTGTTTTTAGAAATTGATATCAGATTTGTATGTCAAAAACACATTCCTGTTAAAATGAAGGGGTACATATCAAAATAAATTTTGTTCATAAATTTTTAAAAACTAAAATTCATGAACTCAGTTACATTCTTGGCTACTGCTTGAGACTTTGTGGGAATCACAGTTAATGGACTCAGTATCGTCATACTGATCCAAACTAAATCAGACATGCTTTTTTTGCTTCTTTATCCACTTAGAGTTTAATTTTTACAATTTATTTTGAAACAAAAAATAAAAGGAAAAGGAAGTATTACTGTTTTAAATACTGAGGACACTGGTGCATGGCAATTTTGGAACTTGGTACACTTATTTTGTTTTGAGGAATTTTGGTGGGGAGGTATTTGGTTTTGAGACAGAATCTCACTACAAGGTCCTTGCTGTCCAGGAACTCCCTCTGTAGACCACTCTGATACTGAATTCAGAGCTCCATCTGCCTTTGCATCCTGAGTGCTGGGACTATAGGCACGTACTATCCTTAAACTTGTTTTAAACCTGTTTTTTAAAATATGGTCAACAAGTTTGACAATGAAATACTTTTTAAAGCAATATAATTACAATGTAATAGCAACATAAAAATATCTAATGATTAACATATTACAGTTCACTTGTGTGCTCTGGCACATGGACTCCGTCACCCCAACAAATACACACAGTGTAAGGCCTTATTGAAATCACACAACTCCCAAGTCAGAATCTTGCATATAACATTGAGTTTAAGTCAGTCAATTTTAGCTTCTGTGGTATGGTTTGAAGTGATATGTCTTACATGTATGTTTGAATCATTGATTCCCCAGATGGAAACACTGTTTGGAGAGGTACAAGAATCTTTTGGCTATTGTGTGTCAATGGGACACACAAGGCCATTACAGGAATAAGACAGGTTGACTCCATTGCTTCCCAGTTTGAAAGCTCCCAATAACAAATCCTCCTCGTGATGGATTATATCTCCTGACCCATCGACCAAAATAAACCCTTCTTCACTTAAGTCACCTTCCAGACATTCTGTTTGGACAACAAGAAAATAACTAATACTGAACAACATCAGTACCAAGAAGAGGAGTCCCCATGATAAGCCTGGCTGTGCGATTCCAGACTTCTGGAATCTGTTTGTGGGAAGAATTTGTAAGTTTGGAGTTACAGCTAGAGAAGCCTGAGAACTCTGGATGGACAGCTTAACAGATGATTCTGATGGGAGTGTGAAGGACCAGAATGCTCACAGAAATGAGACCGTAAGGGTTCTCCCACCAAGTTTCAAAGGGAACACACATTTTATTGGGAATTAGCCTAGAGGCCGTTCATGTTACCCTGGCAGATCACCTGGATGCATGCTTGCCTGTGCTGAGGATTTGAGTATGGCTGGATTAAGAAGTAAGGGACTATGTAATCAGATGTCTCTCTCCCATCTGCCAGCTCCCAAATTACCACCCAGAGACTTACAGTAATTGCAAATGCTCAGCTGATAGTTCAGGCTTATTACTAACTAGCTCTAACATTTAAATTAACCCATTTCTATTCATTTATATTTTGCCATATGGTTCTTGGCTTTACCTATCCTCCAGCATGTCTTGTTCCTCCCCGGTGGCTATCATCTCCCCTGACTCCACCCTTCTTCTTCTCTTCTTAGTTTAGTTTTTCTGCCTAACCTTGTCCTGCTTGGCTATTGGTCAGAAGGTTTCTTTATTAAACCAATCAGAGCATAATTTACACAGTGTACAGGAATATTTCACAGCAGGACTATTTGTTTGGAGGAGGAGATTTCAAGACTAGATAGCATTCAGGCTGTGGTGTGGCTATATTCACATTTAGCCAGATTTACAGTCACATCAAGTTTAGAAAGTTCATCCATAGCTAAAAGGAGCTATAGATGCACAAAATGTGCAGTTTGGTGAAGAAGGGAACATGAGCCAAATTAAAGCCACAGACAAGGGTGAGCATGGACAAAGCGGCTCTAACTGTTACAGTTCCATTAATGTCAACCCGTGTACTTTCTTTACACTTTGCATGGGGAAAACCGTAAAGGTTCCATGAGACTAAGATCTCACCCATGTACAGATCTGGGGTATAAAACAGAACATCCACTTACAGAACATTCATTTGAAAGGAAAGTGCCCTGAAACAGTGTTCTTCCATGGTGAACTAGTAGAAAACAATTGCCTAAGGAGGATTTTCTGAGATTCAGCCATGAAGGCACATAGATGGCACTGCAGCAACGGTCTAAAGGTCAGACTACATCTTAAGCAACAGCAGAATTTACCGTCATCCTATGGGGTAATTTGTGTAGGCTTATAGGATGCAAGAGAGAAGGAGTCATGGAGGCTTGTTCTAAGGTTCCAGAAGAAAAGCTGGTGATACCAGGTAATGTGTGGCAGGGTCGTATTTCTTATCAGGTGGCCCTGAAAGGCTACTACTATGTGAAGCTATGAAGGCCAACCTTGTGTTGCTAATGACCATGACAGTAATGTGGTGCATCTTCAAAGGAAAGTTCCAGGCACCAATTAAAGCCAGTGCAAGAGAAGGTGCATGCATGCTGCTGGTGGGAAGAGCAGGGAGCGCAGCAACCAAGTCTGTCCGCCCCCTGATTACTGTTACAAGGAACCTTCAGGGCCAGTTGCAGCTACAGAGTCTAACATTTGTCCTGCTTCAGTCTTGCCTTGGGCTATGGGGTTTTTGTTTGTTTGTTTTGTTTTGTTATTTTCTCCCCCATTTTCTTTGGAATGGGTTTGTTTACTCTGTGCCATTTTATGGAAGTAACTTACTTAAAATATGTTTTGGATGGGGCTCACAGGCTGGAGTCTCAGAAGAGACTTTGTTTGAACAGTAAAACTTTGGTATTTTTGAAGTTGGAATAAATGCATTTTGCATTAGGAGACACCCATTGGTTTAAACACTTGGTAATTAGCTGCTAGAACTATTTTTTGGAGACTGTAGGAATAGTTAGTGGTAAAATGACCAGTATATAATCCTGTAGTACTTGGGTAAATTGTAAATTAGACTGTTTTTGAAGAGAACCTTAGTTTCATTGTATCCATATGCTGTGATACAATTCTCTTGACAAAAGCAACTCCAAAGAGAAAGTCTAACTCCCAATTCCAGTCTTTAGTCCATCATGGCAGGAATGTCACAGTGACAGAGCCTGAGAGAACTGGCTACTTTACATCCATAGTCAAAAGCAGAGAGCAGTGAGTTAACGCACGCATGCTAGAACTTGGCTTGCTTTCACCTCTCCAGGACTCCAGGACTCCAAACCCAGGGAATGGTGTCACCCTCAGTGTGTCCTCCTACATCAACTAGTATAACTAAGATAATCCCACACGGACACTCTCAGAGGCCATTGTCCCAGGGGACTTTCAGATTCTGTTAACTTGACAAATAAACCACCAATTCCCTCAGATATTTGCAATGTTTCCAAGAAGAGATTCTATCAGAATGTGAGAAATGGAGGCCAGGGAAGCGAACCAGAGGTCAGGGCTGCTGAAATAGATTTGGAACTCATTCATATAGAAGTGTTAACTAAAACCACACATGCTATTTCCTCAAATCAATGATCCATGACATTTCTAAAGACCACTGCATAAGCCAAGACACACATACTGTCAGCAAACCAAGGGGGAAACAATTCTAGACTGTGTAAGTTCAATGTGTTTTTTCACCTTGTAAAAATCCTAATCCTTTCCATATACATTTTCCTTTAGTATCAACTGAAGGTAAGAAGAAAGAGAAAACAGATGAAGTATAGTTAGCTACTATATGATGTAAAAATGGAGAGAGAAAAATACTGCTGATTAGTATTCAAATAATACAAGTATAAAATTCTATTTATTTTAAAGAATCTCTCATATACTTTTAAGATTTAAAAAGATCCTTTAATATACAACTTTTCAACATTTATTAGCTTATAAATTCAGAATTAGAGGACAGGGTGTTTGCAATGATATGCTAATATATTTGGAAACTTTAATTGGAACATACCATTTATTTAACAGAATTTTAAAGAAATTATTTTAAGATTTAATTTTAAAAAATCATGTGATATGTGTGTTTCTGTCTTAGGTGTGTTCACATGTGACTCTAGGTGCCACAGTATCCAGAAGAGAGTGACTATAGAGCTGGAGTTGTAGGTAGTTGTGAGCTATCCAAGGTGGGTACTGGAAACCGATCTCTGCAAAAGCAGTACCTGTCTCTAACCACGGAGTCACCTCTCCAGTCCCAGAGGAAATAGCTCCAAAAATTAAAAGAGAGAAACTTCTTTGACTACTGAACTTATTATATATTTTATGCTAAATTAAATAACTAATTTCCCCTCAGATTCACATGTTTTGCAATGGAACTTTCACAAATTAATTACAAAGATTATTTATAGAAGGTACAAAAATAACTTCCTCTGAGTCTAAGCTGTCTCAGTTGTTAGGTTGGGCATATTTTACAACTCATTTTTTATTTTAAAATAACCAAAGTTGAATATTGTAAATCTAGAATGCTATCAAATGGCCATGAGATACAAACAATGGAAAATCAACTTTCCAACCTGAACACTGGGTTGTTGAGTTTTCTTCTCAACAATTAACTTGCTAAGATCAAAACACATGTGGAAAACATGGTCCAGGTTGATAACAGGAGACTCCAGAACTGATTTGCTACACTTGAGAATGTTCCAAATCTAGCTTGCTTCACTCCCTAAGTTTACAGGGTGAGGCATATGCACTAAACAACGGCTAAGGATCGCTCATCTCCTGGCAGATCCCAAGCCTCATTGTCTTAGGAGTAAAGCAAAACACATGATCCAAATGATCCATTCCTCCTCTAAACATCTCAGGGTCTTTAAAAACAATGTAATACTATGTTGTTCCATTAAAGTTAGTATTTTATAAATTAACAACTATGCCTGTATGCCCCAGTTTTCCTGATATAAAATAATCAGCAAAATAGTATTCTAATATATCAGTGAGAATAAAGTCATCATTCAATAAGTATGGGTATTTTTGTCATAAAATCTTGTCATAAAATAAAAAATAAAATTTTTGTCATAAAATTTTCATCTTTAAAATAACTTTATTATCATGACACAGACACACTAAAATCTTTTATTCTACTATAAAAATTTTAATCTTATAAAAAGTCATCTATGAGAACATAATTGCAAATACCATACATAATAGTACAATGCTGAATATTCTTCCCTAATATTTGAAACCAAGGAAATATGAATCAGTATTTGCATTCAATTATCTGGCAATAGTTCAATTTTGTGAAATAGATCAAAAATTAAGCCATAATGATTTTTTTTTAGAAAGGAGTGTAAGCATATTCTAGCTAGTGATAATATGGTTGCCTACATAGAAAATCTTAAGGAATGTGCAAGAGAATTATTGGAACTAACAGTAAATTTAGTTCACAGGTGGGCCAAGGAGACTCTGACCAGAAGCAGATATGATGTGGCAAGGGCGTTTGTATCACTCATGGAGGCCAGAGAACAGATAGACATCAAAGAAACAACAGTGGCAGGAGCACCAAAAGGAAGACTGAAGAAATCTAGGGAGCTGCTGAGAGCAGAGACAGCAGGAAGTAAAGATGGAATACAAAGAAGGCTGTGTAGAGCCACAAGCAAGAATGACCCCCTTAGCTGATAGACCTAACCCCAGATTGCAGCCAAGCCTCACTAGTCACTGGAGATCTGTAACTAGCCTCTTTCAGACACCAAGGATCCCTATACCCTAGGTCCAAGAGCTTTAACATTCTCTGTGAGAGGAACTTCAGAGTTCAAAATAAGAGACCAGCCAGGAATTCCAAGCATAGGTGTTTCATGATACTGTTGCTAGAGCCCAGACTTTCACTGTCTGCTAAGCACCAGGCTGCCAGCCATCGGAACACAGAGCAGGTCGCCTCTACCCAAGCACCTAGAGCCCCTCTCTCCTGCATCTTGCTGCAGCACTCTGTAGGCAAGTTCCTAAAAGATGTTAGAGGTTGACCACCTTGGTAATGACCTTGACCTCCACATAGTTTGGAACTCTGCTTGTATCCCTTGCCATCATGTTTGAACATTCCAGCCACAGGTTCGGGTAATGAAGTAGATAATTACAATCTCATAAAGACTCAGGGTAAGCAATTTTTGTTAGTTTAATGTAACTTTGTACATTAAATCTCTTATGATTTAAAAAATAATCTTGAGTAAACTTGTGAAAAATTAATAGTGTACTTGTAATAAAAAATTAGATAACACACTATTCTGGTTAAGAAAACATACATTTCTTGAGCCACTGAAATAAGTGAATTAAATTTTGTCATTAAGTTCTACCCTAGTCATAATTACTACTTCTGCTTCTTCCTCAACCTGGCCTTTACTTAAAGTTCAGTGTTCACCTGGGACTACCGGTGTACACCAAGAAGCTACCATGGCCCCTTTCAGGAAAATAATCTTGGCTAGTTGAATAAATTCCTAGAACTGGGATGTCAAAGTTTTCATACACTTACCCCCAACTGAGGAATTCTTTCTAGTATGGTGCAGAATGTTAACCTTGAATTTCTATGTAGTAAGTGAATTAAAGTTCTTAAGGTAAAAACCTACATTGAATTTTATCATCACACAGTAACAAAAGAAATCAGTGTCCTTCAGAGTCTAGTTACAATGCTCTTTTGTTTGGAAATTTGTCAAGTATTCTACAGTACCTCACAGGCTTCCTTTCCCGAAGCAGGTCTTCCAAACTCCGCTCACAGTGCTCAGCCACCACCACCAGTCTTTCTGACAAAAACAAAGCAAATGCACTTTAACAAGATCATATAGCCCTCAGAAGTTATTAGCATATAACACAAATAACAAACTTTAAATTATTATTTATTTTCACTCTGTGCATGTGTCATCAGTCTTCCTTACTTCTACCTGGCTTGCTCCTCTCCGTGTCCTCTATTGATCAGTACTCCATCAACCCAAACTGAAATGCTACCCATCTTCTATCATAATTCATTAGTCTTCTCACTGTGCTTTCTCTTCATCTACTTCTTACTGAAAAAACGATTACATTTTATCCTAACCCTGGAACTTGCTTGAACCACAGGCATTTAGAGCCCACCTTGGGCTTCAGTAGAAAACTGTCAGGCTGGATTGGCAGCTCAGCTGGTAGAGTGCTCTCCTAGAATGCACAGAGCTCTGCATTGAATCAGCAAGTACTTTATAAACCAGCATAGTGCCACATGTCTGCAATTCCAGCACTGAAAGGTTGAAGGGGAGACTAGGACTTGCAGGGCCATTCTTAGTGATACAACTAGTTAGAGGCCAGCCTAGGATACACTGGACCTTTGTCCAAGAAAACAAACTGGAAATGTCACTAGCAACTCAAGAGAAAACAACCTATAATTTTTCCCTTTCTCAAACCCACACACAAAGTTCTGCTTTTTCTATTTCCCAGCTGCTTCCAGGGCCTACACGGTTTATTCTATCTGCTGCAATTGGGGTCTAAGCCAGCATTATCTCATTATGTTTCCATGGCAATCTCTTAACTGTTCTTTCACCTGAATTAAGATCTTCCTCACACATGTTTTCACACTAAAGTGCAAGTGATAGGACAATAAATCCGAATAGGGAATTCCTTCTCTAGTTTCTAGTATATATTTATCTCATCAGCTTTTGAGCACTCATCCTTTGGGGAATCAACTTGGGGCTGAAATTACCTACATCTTAACCTTTTGTAAGAACTTCTGCATTGCATTTATTTAGTGGGGTGTGTGTGCATGTGTGCTCATGCCACTGTGTACATGTGGAGGTCAGAGGAACTCACAGTAGTAGTTGTTTTCCTTCCATCATGTGTGTCCTAGGGATCAAATTCAGGTTGTCCGGTTTGGTGGCAAATGCTTTATCTATTGAGTCATCTTGATAGCCGCTTTTTAAAAAGAATGCATTTTATGTATCCTGTGTATAAGTAGTTCATGTGCATATGTGCCTGTGTACACATGCCAAGTGTGTGCTTGGAGGTCACAGAACAACTTGTGGAAGTTGGTTCCGCACTTACGTCATGTGGGTTCCAGGGATCAATCATGTTGTCACCTTTTCCTACTCCGTCATTTTCCCAGCCCCCTTCATTTTAAACTTTTATCTCCTGTCACGTTACATGGTGCTTAAAAACAGACCATTTTTCTCAGGCTCAAATGCTAATTTTACTATTCATTAACCTAAGACCTTGGGATCTCTCTATCTGGCAGTTTCTTCCAAAGAGGAAGAAAATAATGTCCACGACATAACACTGTGATAAGGGTGAAATGAACTCACATACAATTAGGACTGAGAAGATGATGAAAACAATAATGCCTACATCACAGCATTATAACGAGGGTGACATGAATTCACATATAAATTGGACTGAGACTAGTTCATAGCATAGAGCCAGCACTGTTGGCTTTTACTATTATTCAAGATTCAGGCCTCAGTAAACATGACTTCCTTTTTTTTATCTCCCAGAATTGATTCACTAGTCTTATAATGTATTCCACACAGTACTTTTCTTTTGTATCACTTATTAACTCTAAAAATGTACAAACATTTTTACTTAGTGCCATTCTTCTCTACTTAGATAATACATTTTGGGATAGCAGGTCCATGTTGGTCTTGTTTGGAACTGCAATACAGGTGTCTACAATTCATCTGAAACATATAGGTACATACTAAAATTATATATGTTAAACTATGACAGGGCAAGACAGTGAAAAGGTTCCTCCAGTCTGTATTCTTGCTGAGCCCAGGTTTAACTATAATTTAATCTCCTTGGTGGAGAATCCCATGGGAAATTATCCAGCTCTATCCTAGGAACCCAAGATCTGGATATACCAGCTAATTTAGCTTCTGTTAAGCTGCCTGTTGGTACAAACCTCCTCCTCCAGTTAGCTGATCATCTTAACTTCTGCCAAATTGCTTGCTTCTATGAACCCCCTACTCCCTGCACCCTCCCCTCCACCCTGAAGGTACCAAGCTGAATGCCAGGATAGGCACAGTTTTCTCAGGGCTACACCTGGGTCCCTGAATACCTGGGTTTAGTCCCAGAAGGCCAGAATAGAGACTGTCAATTGGCTATAAACTGTGGCTGACTGGTCATCTCTGGTGGGATCCCCATAACAAAATAAATTAGAGCAAAGGCATAATGAGGACATCAGAAATGACGACAGTCATCTAAACAGATTTGTTCTGTGTTCAAAGTACACACTTATGTTATAACCTGATACAATATCTTAGTAGTACTGAAATTAATACACAAAACACATCAGAATTTATTAAAATATACATATTTCATTAATCAGCTATCTACAAGTAGATATGTGTATGCCTTTCTACCTGTAAGAGACTTGTATACTATGTGGCATTAGGCTGCAAATTTTCAGGCTTCCTCTGGAAACACCTTCAGTGTCTGTCAAGGCTTTAAGATTCTATAGAATTTTAAACACTGTTTTAGTAATGTAGAGTCATAACCCTTGGCAAAAAAATCAGCATTTCTCCCAGAGGTAAAGGAGTATATACTGAAAGAGTATTTCCATTATGAACCTCCTTTTTTGTTTTTTCCAAGAACTCATCAGAAGTACTCATTCCAAAATTCTGGATCTGTTTGAAAATAGTTTCTGTTTGTTATAGAAACAGTCTGGCTGAACAGAATAAACTGTTGGTTTGGGAATCATAATGTGCCAAAAAACAATTCAGCAATGAAGTGGCATTATTTAAAAATAACCAACATGCCAGGCTGGAGCCATGGCACATTGCTCTCCCAGTGGACCCCGTTAGGTTCCAATCACCCACACCCAGCATTTCACAGCTGCCCACCCATCACTCCAGCTCCAGGGGCTCTGAGGCACCGCCACTAATGTATACACACCTCCTCACACGCATACACATAATTAATGGTGTGAAAGTATTAAACACTAAAAACAAATGGGACATTAAGGAATGTCTGAAAAGCAAGAAATAATCTTTTTGTCCTCCTCACAAAATGTATTGGATGTGAATTTTCACATGGTACATCTACCTTGAACTGTGTGTGTTTTCAGCCAGTGCAAAGAAACTGAAGATTCATCAGGAAAGATAACAGGGAAGTTGAATAAGAGAAAGGCAGGAAAAGAAAGATATGGGGTCTTCAGGGATGGGTCTGAGAATAGAGGTGCTTGTCATGCAAGCCTAATGAATTCAGTTTGATCCCTAGAACTCATGTAACTGTGGAAAGAGATAAACAAATCCACACCATTGTCCTCTGACCTTCCACACACATGCCCCTGACATGAACATGTGCCCTGACAAGTGTGTATCCCTATTCATACATGTCTATCATGTACACATATGCATAGTCATAGAAAAATATCAAAGTTCAAAGCAGAAAGTTTTTAAATTTTTAACATAAAATGAATTATGAATGCCTTGTAATAAGGTGTTATCAACATATAGTTCCTGCATAATTTCTGTCATTCAAAGGAAAAACTAGATTAGAGACTAGCTCATCACTTTAAAATGTGATATTTAAGTAAATGTTTAAACAGTAATGCCAACAAAGAAAAACTGATCCACAAATACTATTAGTACCAGGGTTCTGCAGTAGTCAGTTTTAAAAGTCAGATATAGCCCTCAGGTATTCAAACAAACTTTAGTCTAGTCAAATTCACAAAGAAATTATATGAATAACTGGGTTTCTAACTAGGGCCCTTAACAAAGCTTATCCCAAATAATCCAGTGATCCTGATTCACAAGTTGAATGTCCTTGAGACAGACTGAGGATTCCCCAAAAAAGCAGCAGCCTCAGCTCCTGCCCAAATTTAGTGTCTCTGTGATGACATGTTTGGGCTGGACTAGCAAGAATCATGCACTCTAGTTCTTACCACATAATCTTTTCATACACACAAACCCTACAAGTTCTTTTATGTGATATAACCCTGACCGATTCATATATTTAGATTGAAATTTATAGGTTATAGATACAGAATAAATTATACTATGTCCTTAATAATGTTATTTTTCTGACTTAAATTTCAAATCTCTGTAGCAAAATAACTTTTCCTCCATTTCATCTCACTAGCAATCACAGAAGCATTTTTAGATAATCAATACCAAACACAAAAGGGCCACAGTACCACTTAAAGTCTTCATGCAATTCTAAACTCTGCTGATATTTTAACTCAAAAGAAAAAGGTTAAACTTGATCAAATCTGTATATTCCAGCTTTATTGGCTTCATTTAAATATATTTCATTGGCTTTTAAAAAATAAATCACACTCCAAGTTCTAATAAGATGTCTACATTCTTGAGGTTAAAAACACCATCCTGCTGATTTACCAAGAAATAGCATCTCCAACCAATTTGGAATGAGCTCCAGAAAGCACTGAAGGTCTGGCTTCTGTATGAACCTAACATGTGAAAGTATAAAGTAAGAAAACAGACCACATGTCACAACTCCATGTACAAATAAAGGACGTGGTCACAGAAGAACCACAAATAACAAAATATGTGCATAGCAAGATTGAAAAAAAGAAAAGCATAGATCCAAAATCAAAATTCTTCATCAGACACAGGAAATGCTCTTAAACCACAGTCATATGTTATTACATCATTGAGATGTATGTGGTGTTCACTAAGGAGGCTAGAAAATAGAAAATTCAATTCTACAATTAGATGCAACCAGAATGATTGAAATTCTTCAGAATAAGTGTGTTTTCAAATAAGTACTTATTGTAATTCTGCTATTAACTCCTTATGCACACAAATTTTTCAGGCACTGAACACTTGCAATATATAACACTTGCAAGAAATCAAACTCTCTAGTTTCTCTAGTTTGACAGTCATTGACATTGTCAGTCTAGGCACTCAGGCTTATGATATAGGAATCTGTAGTGTGTTCATCTCCTCTGTGGCCCTCTTTGAGAGAACTGCTGAGATCTTGGAGTTGGGAATTCAAGGAAAACAGAGTGAGTATTGATAATGGTGGTCAGGGCAAGAGACTAAGCAGACTGTTGGGCTGCCTTCAAAGACCAGCGTGGTACAAAAGGGGACCCTTTACTGTCTGGCACTGATAACCCAATGAGGTTCACAGGCAAAGTTAGTGACAGTGATACTCATAAAGGGTTTTGTTGGCTATAGCCCAACTTCCACACTGATAGGAAGTTGCTTAGAGGAAATACAGCTTGGAGTGGCATAAAGGGACTAGAGAAAGATATAGGACTGATAAATTTACCTTCTGATGAAGAAAATGTATGAAAACTAGTCACAGATCAAGGCCCGTATTACAGTTTGTGAAACTCCAAATACTTTTCCAGATATGATAGGAAGAAACTAAGGACACTTTAGGAACAAGAATGAAGTTCTAGAAACTAAATAAGGTGGTAAGGGTCTAAGGAGAATGTTCTACTCAATATGGTCACCAGTCAAGGACAATAACATACTACACTGCTAGGGTTTCCTTGGAGTGATTTGGGACTGTGAAATCCTGCATTTGCAAGGTCTTTCTTTAGATGCTGTAACTGAACTTCATGGGACTGTGAGGGGATAACTATTGAAGCATGCAGGGAATGACAGTATCTGTTCACTGTTGGAGGATTAAAAATCCCTAAATGATTCTCATAATTTTCTACCATCAATATTACTGCAGCCATCTAACACATAAAAATACTGGATACAAGTTAATTTTAATGCTTAAAAAACGTGAGTTCCTGAGAGAGCTTTTTGCAAAGGCTGGAACTATGCACTCCCTACTAGAGAGATAGTTACCATTAGTCTCATGGTTGTCTTTAAGCCACTTGGAATCAAAGCACCCCCTTCTTCCAGAACTCATCAGAATTAAATCCAGCACTCATACACCACATTAGCCTAAAGCTTTTATGTAACATAAAAAGGAACACATACAGTGCCCTGACTGTATGCCTCTTAATTAGTAAATATGTCATATGGTATAACACTAGGTTTCTGTCAAATCACAGTTAGTATTAATTAATTAAAGACTAACACAGTTTGGAGTAGATACTTGGATTTTACTTATAAGCAGAGTAAGACACAGAGTTAGCAATGTTGAGTTACACATTGTGGACTATAAATTTGTCCTTCTCCTAGGACAGGGCAAAGAAGGACAATCAAGCAGTGCTGTGACTTCACAATGACAGAGGGACTGAAATGTGGAGAGTGCCACTGCTGTGAGCTTCATGTCGTCACACTACTGTAGAAGCTGAAGGGTACAGAGCTTCATTTGCTTACTCAAAGGCAAGTTTAGGACATTCGTACGTAGGAGCCTAGACTGTCACTGTTTCAAAGCCAGCTTTCTTCCAGTGCTGCCCTCCAAATACGTCCCCATAGCAAGAAACTCTTAATAGTTTTCACCTGGAAGATGATGCCAGGCCAGACAATAATAATCTGTTACTAATATTTGCTGCATCAATAAATGAAAGACAACTTTAAAGATCACAAAAAGCTCTAAAAATAATATATTTCAATTTCTGTAATTTTATTTATATTTACATATGTGTACACGGTCATGTGTGCATACATAGATACGTGAGTATGAAAAATCAAATATAATCATCTACTAGATAACTGCTATTTTTACCACTACTTTTCCCCCTGCCTCTCACTAAGTTTTTTAAAAGCATCTAAATAATCAAGGTACTAGGTAAACAGTAGAGCTTTACAGTACTAGAGGGCCAAACAGCCTGGATCATGTTGCTAAGGCATTATTATAGACTTACATGATGAACACTTTCAAAGTCAATTTAACAAAATTTATTTTTATATGAATTAGTATTCTACCTTTTCCTGTTTTCCTCTATGCAATCATGTTCTCTGCCTCAGTTTCCTTATCTGTAAAACAATTCTGTAGTTGTTCCTGTTGTATAGTAGTATGATGAAGATTTTTAATTGCTATAAGTAACACCTGGACTAATGCCTAGTATGTAATAAGAACTCATAATGAGAGCTACCATTATATAAAAAGAATATTCTGCTCATAATCAACAAACAAATATTCTTAGAGCAAATAATTTTTAAAAGAAATGAACTAGCCAACTTCAAGTACAGTTTAGTATACTTTTCAGAAAAACAAAGAAAAGGTAAATATTTATGAAGGTATTCACCATTAGGTAGAAACATATGAAGCAGATATTTTTGTAATTTTTAAAAAGCGGCATGAGAAAGATGCCATACAACAGAGTTCAAGAGGAAGGGTTTTTTAAATTAGGGATAGGCCTCATAAAAAGTAGAAAGGGGAGGGGGAGAGACTGGCCTCCAGGGATAGGAGCAGTGGGAGAGAGAAGAGAGGCAGAGAGACAGAGAGGGAAACACACAGAGAGAAACAGAAAGAGAAAGATAGAAAGAGGGAGAGAAACAGAGAGAAAGAGAGAGAAATCAGAAAGAGAAATAGAAAGAGAGAAACAGAAAGAAACAAAGAGAGAAACAGAAACAGAGAAACAGAAACAGAGAGAGAAAACAAAAAGAGAAATAGAGAGAAACAGAGAGAGAGAAACAGAAAGAAACAGACAGAAAGAGAAAGAGAGAGAAAACAGAAAGAGAAATAGGAAGAGAAACAGAAAGAGGGAAAACAGAAAGAGAGAAACAGATAGAGAAAACAGAAAGAGAAATAGAAACACAAAGAGAAACAGAAAGAGGGGAACAGAAAGAGAAAGAAAGAAAGAAACAGGAAGAGAGAGAAACAGAAAGAGAGGGAAAGAGAAAGAAACAGAAAGAAGGAGAGAAAGAAAGTAAGGAGGATGGAAGGAGGGCAGGGCCCTTTTAAATGTGAACGTAGTGAATGTGCACAGGAGGCGCTCTTGGTGGCTGCAGCTGAGGACATATGCTGTCAAAACACCAAGGACAGATCTGTACAGATGCCTGAATACTAAGAAATATTTTATAGAAAAAACGGCTGAAT
This sequence comes from Cricetulus griseus, assembly GCF_003668045.3. Lineage (NCBI taxonomy): Eukaryota > Metazoa > Chordata > Mammalia > Rodentia > Cricetidae > Cricetulus > Cricetulus griseus. The sequence goes on from NW_023276806.1 coordinate 26,386,482, forward strand.
GTCATAAAGTAGGTTTAGGTTTGACGTTGATTCATTTTTATACCTCCAAATTATTTCATATCAGAAAATCAGGCATTACTAAAGGCATTTAATTTAAAGGCATTTAATTTAAGATAATTCTAAGACATAGAACTTCAGCCTGCCATTAAGATTCCTAAACAATTCTAGCACGGTAAGTACTGTCATCATCAGCAACTTCAGGTGTGGAAGAACCTCATTATACGATCACAAAGGCAGTGAATACTGCTATCAAGCATTGGATTTCAACCAACTACTTTAGTTCTATTAAAAAAAGCATCTGCCACAGTAATAACGACTCCCTTCATTTAAAAGTTAGTCGTTTACTTTGAAGCATAAAAGCAAGTTCATGACTGCATGTCAATATTCTATATTTAAAATTACATCTTGAATTGAAGCAGTGAACATAAAATAATAAAAAACAACAAAAATCAAAAACCAAAACTTACCATGCTTTCCCCTAGAAATATCCACATATTGGCACAGTCTGGGATGGGTGATGGTCTTAAGGATTTGAAAGCGACCTAAAATTTTGATGGAATTTGGTGTGAGAGGAAGTCCGTTGCTCCCACAAACATCATGTGGGAGTGCCGAGGCACAGAAGGTAAAGGCACCCATGTCAGCATCCTTCAAAGGAAACATGTCTGCAGGACTGGGTCCTATTAGATGATCTAGAAAAGGAGATAATTGCTTATGACAGACAGACCCAACATTAATCCAGTATTTTCTCACTTGAAAATTAATATACAACTTAGAAAAATGCCACTGTGAACTATAAACAGTTTAAAAATTTCAAGACAACATATGAAAGAAAAAGATCCAAGCCTATGTTTATATTACAGCTCAAAATCATATTCAAAGATTTTCAATAATGGGAGAGATGACTGGAATTAGAGGGGCATTTGGGGGTGAGGTAGAAACCTAGTGCAATGGAAACCCCCAGGAATCCACAAGGGTGATGTTAGTCAATAGACTGCTAGTAATATGGGAAACTGAGTCTGAACCAGCCATCTTCTATAACCCGGCAAAGCTTCCAGGGGAGGAATTGTGACACTAATCCAGCCACAAAACCTTCAACCTACAATTTGTCCTGCATGCAAGATGTGCTGAGTTAAAGGTGGCTCAGAACTCGTGGAAGTGGTCTTCCAAGGATTGATCCAACTTGAGACCCGTGTATAGTTGTTTCTTACTCTTACTCTTGCCACTCAGCTCCCAAATAAACACACACTTATTCTTACTTATGAATGCCTGGCCTTGGCTTGACTTGTTTCTAGCCAGCTTTTCTTACTTCAATTAACCTGTTTCTTTTCTTCATTCTACCTTTCTTTATTCCATATGTCTCTCCCCCTCCACCCTTGCTGTCCTCTCCTTCTTTTCTTGCTCCTCCTCTTCCCTAGTTATTGCCTCTCTGCCTGCCAGACCTGCTTATCCCTCTCTCTGCCTAGCTATTGGTGTTCAGCTCTTTATTAGACCAATCAGCTTTACAGAGTTAAACAAATGCAGCATCAAAGAATGCAGAACATCTTTGCATCATTAAACCAATATTCCACAGCATAAATGAATGGAACACATCTTAAACTAATAGACCACAACACCCTCATCAGAAGGAGTCCATGCCTGACACTGCCTGGATGGCCAGGAACCGGAGACTGGAGAGTCCAGAGACTTAGGATAGAACCACATGACTGGCAAAAAAAAGTCAATGAAATAATTCCTAATGATTCTCTGCTACATTTGTAGACTGGAGCCTAGCATAGTCATCATCAGAGAGACTTCATCCAGCAAGTAGGTAAGGAAGGATTAGAGGAGTTGGAGGGGTCAAGGACACCACAAGAAAATGACGCATGGAATCAACTAACCAGGGCTCACAGAGGCTCACAAGGACTGAAACAATAATCCGGGAGCCTGTATTGGTCTGAAGTAGGTCCTCTAGGTATATGTTATGGTTGTGTAAATTGGTGTTCTTGTGGGACTCCTAACAGTGGGTGCTGGGGATGTCTCTGATCTTCTGCCTGCTCTTGGGACCCTTTTCCTCCTATTAGGTTGCCCGATTCAGCCTCAATGTGGGGATGTATCTAGTCCTATTATAACTTGACATGCCATGTTTGGTTGATATCTCTGGGAGGCCTGCCCTTTTCTGAAGGGAAAGGAGGAAGAGAGCAGGGACTGGGAGGAGAGGAGGGAGGGGAAACTATGGTCAGGATGTAATATATGAGAAAAAGAATAAATAATAAAGAAAAGAAAATAGGGAAACAAAAAGTTAGATTTCCAAATTATATACCTGCAATTGGGGAGGGGTGTTTGTTTTGTTGCTTTGTTGTTGTTGTTGTTTTGTTTTTTATACAGGATTCTCATCTATCCCAGACTGGCCTCTCCTCCCTATCCTTAAAGTCCTAATCCACCTGCCTTTACCTTTACTACATTTTCATATTAGTGAAGTTCCTCTTTTCCCCAAAGCTTCACTAACCTACTATCCTACTAGTGTAAGGACTGCAGGAAACAACGACAAAGTAAAGTCTGTACAAAAGAGCACCATCACAAAGACAGAAGCAAGGATATGGTGTGGAACGGTTAGAGGCCAACTTGGCCTCTTCAGATTTGGGGGCTTCACCTTTGAGAACCTGAACTGTGCTAAGCAGCAGTCAAAAGAAAGGCTGACATTAGATGATGTGAAATACTGAAGTATTAGAAGAGTCAGTTTTGCTACCAGCTCCCCAATATACATAGTCATTTATTTTCTAAATATATACAAGGGGAGTGAAAGGAAGCCAGGGGAGTGAAATGGAGGTAAATTATAACTGCTATAAATATTGGGAAGAGAGAGAAGGGGGGGCTGAGAGTGGGGGAGGAAGAGTCCTCTATTCTGGAATTTTTAGTGACCCAGTTAAGTTCCAGTTGTTTTAAAATGAGCATTCAATCAACAATCTTCTCCATATACATGAAACACCAGACAGTCAACCTTAACTCCTAAACACTGAACTGACGAGAATCATTGGGTAATTTAGAAGAGACTACAGGATAAAGAGCAAAGAAATGAGTGAGAAATGAAACAAAATTCAGCTGTATCTAGAGAGATTTGAGAAAATATTATATTCATTATGTAAAGCAAGAGAATATAAAATAAGACTTCATAAGAACAATGGCCAATACTCAGGAGAAAACAAATTTCTTGGTAATCAAGAAATTATGCTGTAATGTCGCACTAGAATTTCTAGCTACAATATAGTAAAAGTCAATAACTTGCAATCATGTAACTATAAAAAAATCATTCACACAAAGGCAACACCAAACAGTTCAAGTTGCCATACCAGAAGCACCACTCACACATCTATTATAAACACATTTTTCTAGGATGTAATTTAATAAAACAGGGGGAACAAACAACATGTAAACAAGAAAATTTACATAGTTCAGTAAGAATAAACCCAAAATGGATGCTATCCAGAAGAATTAAGGCACCATTTGCTTTAATTAAGCAAAATGCCATTGAATTCTAAGGGAAATACCTTCAAGCAGAGGCATGGAATGGGGGCTTCTATATATGCCACAGAAAAGTGTGAAGACTTACTCCAAAGAGAAACGGAAAGGCAAACAATAAAGTAAGGGAGTTTACAAAAGAAAAGGGGTTAAAAATATGTCCAAACACTCTACGAAATCAAGCATACTTACTGTTGGAGGGAAAGAAAACTGAATTAGGTTTGCTATTACAAAAATGCTCATGTAGTCATGATATTAAAACAAAAGGAAAATGTGATCTAGCACATTTCATGGGTCTGTACTGAGAAATAATTATAAATTCCTACGCCTGTGAACATTTGCTTTCAACACATAAGACAAACATTACACTTAGGGTCTATAATCAGCCTTGACAATGGATAAGTAGAGATCCAGCAGAAGAAAAATGCAGGTGTCCTTGGACTATACTATTTGCCAGACTACACCAGCTAATTAGTGATAGCTGTTTGCTTACCGATGCCACTTACTTTAAAAACTTAAAAGCCAGGTACCCATAGCCACAAGCATCTGATGGCCAACCAGGAGAGAAACTCCAGATTGCCTCAATCTGGTTTGGGCACCATTTTGACAATTCAAGAGAATTTGTGCTCCTTATAACAAAAATGATACACCTATTAGCACCATCACAGATACAATTATATCCAAATTAGGGAAGGAAGGTGGTGTCATAGTTCCCACAAATTTCCCTTTCCTGTGAAATGTTTTGATGACAGCATGTATGCATACCACCTCATATCCCATTTAAAACCCAGGCCTCAGACTTGCTCTATAAGAAGCTGTTAGAGCATGGGCTCCTTCTCTGTTCATTGGCTGCCCCCTTTCAGAACACAAGGACGGCAAACTTGGTAACTAAGGCAGGTGAATCTGCTTTTTGTGGTGATGAAGAGTCAAAACAGATTCTCAAAAGTTGATATGTAAATAGGTAAGATCACCATTCCAAATCTTGTAGATACTGTGGGCTGGCTTTAAAAAGGCAATAGTAAAAAGATCTAGAATTTTAATTTAATTTCTTCTATTTTTTTGTTTGTTTTATGGGACAGGGTTTTTCTGTGTAGCCTTGGCTGTCCTAGAAATTACTCTACAGACCAGGCTAGCCTTGAACTCAGAGATTGCCTGCCTCCGCCTCCGGAGTGCCAGGATTAAAGGTGTAAACCACCACCACTAGAAATTTTAATTTCTTGTTCAATAAACAGATCCCAAATCACAGAAATTATATCTAAATACCAGGCTTGAAGTCGTAGGAAAGATGAGACATAACTGCAGCATTTTAATATTCAATTTTACAACAAAATAGTGGGTTTCCAGTTATAGATCTTAATCGCATACAATTAAAAAAAATCAAGCACGTGTTTGATTGAAAAAGATAAAAACCACTTGCAAGCATAAAAACATTTAATTATTGCTCTACTTTACTTCTCAGGTGCACATAAAGCTCACAACCAGAAAACAGACATACATGCACGGGCTCACACTAGGTGGCTAGAAGAAGAAAATGCAAAAAAATAAAATGATGAGGTGAGAGAGTACCAGACGAAAGCCCCGTAAGCAGCTGGCTTGTGAAGTTTACTCAGGGGACACTTTGAAACTTCCAGGTTAAGCCCGAGGTTTTTGTAGCTGCTTGAGGACCACAAACAAGTCCCCCTGTTTCAATGAGCAAGAAGACAGACACAATATATCGACTCTGAAAGAGCTTGGAGACGAACGGGGGCTGAAATGGGCGGGAAATGTCAAAAACGGGGAGGAAAGACGCTGACTTTTATCTGGAGTAAGATCGCATTTGCATGTCCAAACTCGGGGGACTTGTGCTTCGAGGGGAAGGAGGTTTGGGGAGGAAGGCAGCAGCCAGCGGAGGCTGCACGGGGTGGCTCCGCAGAGGACTGCAGCCTGGCGGGTCACTCTGGGCACCTGACCGTCCCCTGTCCCTCGAGCCCCGCCCACGGCCACCACACAGAACACGGGGACCCCAGAGTACCTGCCTGAGTCTGGGGCCCGAGCTTAGGGGGCTGAGCTCCTAAGCGCCGAAGCCGTGCCCGGCGGCGCGACTCAGCGGCCCGTGCTCTGCATTTCAGGCGCCTCTACCACAGGCGGCTTTCGGAAGGTGACAGCCAGCCCGAGCGACGCCCGGGTTCGCGGCTCCGAACCCGGCCGGCAGCGCGCGCCGCGCTCGGCTGACAGCGCCCAGCGTCTCCTCCCCCTCGGCCGCTTCAGCTCGGCCACTACTCATGACGTCACGGCCAGCCTCGAGACGCCACCCCGAGGAAAGACCCCCCCCAACTTCCGGCCGCCTGCCTGCCCGTGGCCCGAACAGACCGCAAAATGTAGCGAGCGGGAAAGGGATGAGGGAGGGTTGGAGGGAGAAATGGAAAAATGAGAGCGTAGTGTGGCCCAAGAAGAGGACGAGCGCAGGAAGCGCGCGGCCGCTGTGGGGTGGATGTGTGAAGTTTTCAGGCGTTTACCGGGGACAGCCCCCGGGTCCTCTCCCCCCGCCCCCGCCACGCACCGGCTGAGGCTGCTCGGGAGGGAGCTGCGGTTCGCCGCTTCATGTGAGTGTCGCGAGACGGGCTGGGGTAGGTTGGTGGCGACCCAAAGTTGTGCTTCCTCTCCTCACCGCGGAGAGAGAGCCTGGCCTTGCAAGCGCTCGTGGGGAGCGTGGCCGTGCCTCCACCACGTGCCTCGAGAATCCAGGAAGAGCGGGGCCCCTTCCGATTGACCCAGGCTTTGCGACTGAACCGTGGCCCAGGGAAAGCGCGCTCCTGGAGGCGGGGGGTCGGTTCCCGAGCTCCTTTACTCCTAAGTGGGCGTGCGAAGGATTCCCAGTGTGTGTGTGTGTGTGTTAAAGAGGGCAGTTCATGGATTCCGCAAGTCTTAGAAGCGCCGGCTATCACTACACTCCAGGCAAGGTTTTAGTCATGAGGTAAAGATGCAAAAGCAAAGTAGGAAGGAAAATCAACAGAACGGACAGAAATTCCAGTCATGGCCTCTCAGCTTAGGTTTTAAAAAGTGAGACATTAATATTGACTTATGGGGGTGTATGCATGCCTGACCGAGTTTCTGTGCAAAATTGTCTGCAGGTGACCACGGAGGCTTGAAAGCACCAGGCCGTCCCCCGGAACTGGGTTACCAGTGATTGTGAGTGCTGGGAACTGAACCTGGGTTCCCTGCAACAGCAGTAAGCGCCTTTAACTGCTGAGCGATCCCTCCAGCACCCATACCGTATTTTAGATTATAAATACCGATCAGAAAAAGTATTAACAGTAAAGAAAGGTTTGTTATATGGGACTGTAATGTGGCCAAAGAAGAAGGTTCTCAAGGAAAAGATGGCTTTCTAGGAAGGAGGTGACACAGATGAAATGAACATGCAGATAGATAAACTTCAGGAATTGCCATCAGTCAGAAGGCCCAGCCATTCCAAAGGCCATGAAACAAAATATCAGGGAAGCCTGGGGGCTCAGAATTGAGAGAAGGAATCAAAGATGGAAGGCAGTCTGAGAGCCGGCAGGCTAAATACCGGGTGAGGTGGGGGAGGGAAAGCCACTAGAAGGATTTTAATAGCCAAGTGATGTTATCCAATTTCTTGAGTCAGTAGACTGAGGACAGAAGTAATTAAGGTAATCAGAAGGCTTTTGTTTTCTTGAAGGAAACATAATAGTGACTTCAAGACAGGTACTAAGATGTGTCCAGTCATTTTCTTGGGGTACACAGTGAACATACACAAAGGAACTATGAATGACGGTTTATTTTCACTAAGTAGGCTTTGGGAAACACATTAAATGACTTCTGTAACTTTTAGAATGATGAACGTAAGATTGTGGTTTTGCCATTTGAAACTTGAATGAGTCTAGACAAGACACGTGATTTCTCCAAGTCTATAAAGTAACGATGACATCTTACAAGGTAAAGATGGAATGCCAACTAAAGTATCTTATCTGCATTCTTGAATTAGAAGTGAGTGAGATAGTGTGGTGGAAGCTTGGTGTGGTGGTGCCCACCTTTAATCCTAGTCTGAAAAGGCAGAGGCAAGTGGATCTCTGTGAGTTCCAGGTCAGCCTGGGCTATGAAGTGAGGTACTGGGTAGCCAGAGCTGTTATTTAGAAAAACCAAGTCTTGAAAAAACTGCACTAATAGAGATAGTTCAGTTGTACAGTAAGACAGTCACGTACATTTTACTGGGAGAAAGGGTTTTAGATTAATTAGCTATAACATAAAATATGGGTTATCATTTCATAGTAATCAATCCTATAGCCACCTTCTCACTTCATTGTCATCATTTAATATCTCTATGACTTCCTGTGCCCTCATTAGTAAAGAGAAAACTCTGTTTAGGGGCCAAAAAAATCTAGAATAAATAGGAACTTTCACAGAAAACACTTTTAGGCTTTCTGAGGGTTTTAGCAAAGGTTGGTGTAAAAAGTTAGCTGTGAAGGGGATGCCAGGTGAATTTGGCGCATGCCTTTAATCCCAGCACTCGGGAGGCAGAGGCAGACAGATGTCTGTGACTTTAAGGCTAGCCTGGTCCACAGAGTGAATTCCAGGACATGCTCCAGAGACACACTGTCTCGAAAAACAAACAAAACAAAACAAAAATTACCTGTGGGATTGATGCTAATTGCTAAATATAGTTTGTTTCTGAAGTATATTGTTCTCATATTTAATTGTAATACTTATCTTTATTCTGACTTTTGATACATTGTGTTAAATACCAGCAGGAATTTTAAAGTGATTCTATAAGTGCTGTACCATGTTTCTGTACAATAACTTGGCAGTTAGATTATGGAGCAATTGGGGTAATGTTTGGAAGGTAAAATTAGGACTGAAGTGAACAAGAGAAAAAAGATACTGCTATGATTACTACTAATATTGAAACACATCTTTCCTTATATTTATGTATCTTTAATTGGAATATATTTTAATGTTATTGACATCTTAAGATCGTTGTAAATGGTGACAAAGTTTTCATTGTGTCATTTATAAATAATTCATCCGAAGTGTTAATGTTGATATTCTGTTGTGTGCCATGTTGGTATGTAGCTATTAAGAATAATTTCTATTTTATGTATACTTTCAGTGATTATGATTTAGAGTTAAAATGAAGTTACTGTGTATTCAGAAATACAGGAAAACTAAGTAGTAATATAAAACAAGAACGTTTTCCAGTAAATATAAATATATATTAGACTTACTAGAATGGCTTACAGATTGTGGTCCAGCTAGTCCATCAGTGGCTGTCTACCAATGGAAGGTCCAAGAATCTAGTAGTTGTTCAGTTCATGCCACTGAATTTTCAGCTGGTCTTAAGTATGCAACAGAATTCCAAAGAAATAGACTCTAATGCCAATGAAGGAATGGAGTGAGAACAATTAGGCAAAGAGAGCAAGCTTCCTACTTCTATGTCCCTTACGTAACCTGCCAGCAGGTGTGGCCCAGATTAAAGGTGGGTCTTCTCAGGTCTAATAATTAAGAAAAAAATCCTTCATAGGTGTGCCCAGCTGCTTATAGTTAATTCCACATGTAGTCAGGTTGACAACCGAGAATGCCATCAAAATGTGTCTAAGGGAGGGATAAAGAGCATTGGAATCTACAATCTATGTGTAAAGGAATTTCAATCGTATATGCTGTTGCTGTATGTATAAATGAAACTACAACAATAGAGCGTGTTGTGAAGCCATTTTATACTTGATAGCGTTGTAGATGTGATGAAATTGAGTGCTGAGAGGTATTATATCTAAGAAAAACATGTTTTTACATAATTGTTACTCTGAAGTAGTGAAATTGGGAATTCAGAGAGGGGCATTTCCAAATTTGTGTAGAACTCTGGTGCTATAAAGTAAAATTAAAAGTCTACACGTAAAACTTTCATTTCCATTAACTTTTGATAAAAATATTGGTTTTCTAACTTTTAGAACCTGGTGCCAGAGTAATTGGTGGTTAAAAGAAGTCACAAGTAACTTGGATGAAGTAGGAATTTCAACTAAGGAGATACTGAGGTGATGAAAAATACAGCAAAGATAGGAATCTCTAAAAGTCATAGCTTATGTTGTGTTTTACTCTTTCATGTGTGCTCTAAAATCATGTACTTGATATTGTGTGTAAGGAGCTTCATATGTTTAATGGCTCTCTGTGTTTCATGAAATATGATTACAAGTTAGGACACAATTAATGTCGTGAAACAATTTCTATAATGCCTTTTCAATTTTTTATTATTAGTAAAGAAAGCAGGTTTTTGTTTTCATCAGTAAAGTACAAAAATATATTGGATGTATTGCCTTCTCTGCCCTTTTTTTCTTTCTCCATCAAGTTCTTATGTGTGCATGTATTGTACATACAATTAAGTATTAAATCTATTTTAATCTCATATTTTTAGCAAATTGCTACAGGGAATAAGGAAGTGTCTCTCAAACCATCTAGACAATACAAGTTCCAGTAAATGCTAGTGGATGCTGTTCCCTTCAGATTCCATCATTAACCACATTGGAAAATGCTTGATAATTATGTTTGGAGATAATGCAGCATGCTCATTAAAAGCATTAGCTCCAGCATCAGACAGACTGGGGTTTCAATCCTCATTTACTAAATAACTATACTACCTGGGCAAATTAATTTTAATTCTAGTTGTCTTCTGTGTTTAATAGGGATGCAATATTCATCAATGATCCTTGTACTTAGCCAGCAAGTACTAAATATTCCATAGGTATCACATGTTATTCCTATTATCTGTGAGAAATGTTGTGCATATTAGCATATTAAAAGCTCCAGCCGGTCATTAGTGGCTCACTTCTTTAATCCCAGCACTTGGGAGGCAGAGGCAGTCAGATCTCTGAGTTCGAGGCCATCCTGGTCTACTGAGGGAGTGCCAGGATAGGTTCCAAAGCTACAAAGAGAAACCTTGTCTCAAAAAACAAACAAACAGACAAATAAATAAATAAATTTAAGAAAGCTCTAAACACACTAAAAGACTTTTAAAACATCTATACCAAACTGACCAACAGTGTTCAGGCAACAGGTGAAGAAAAGGCCGGGTGTAGGGGCAAGAAAGTAGGGGAAAGGATCCTAATATAAATTAACAAAGTGAAGCAGGGAGCTGTTGGATACATAGTCTGTTGAGTGTTTTTCACTTCAGGTTTGTTGACTGTAACCACTTTTTCTAAGAATTGTATTTTTTCCTCAGTGCTGCAAATTGCTAGTAAACACTAACAAAAACTTAGGTATCTGTTACTATGACAAAACATTGACCAAAAACAACTTGGGCAAAAACGAGTTTTGTTTCTGCTTACCCTTTCAGGTATTGGTGAAGTCAGGCTGGCCCTCAAGGCAGGAACGTGAGGCAGAAACCAGGGAGGACTAGTGCATCAAGCTAGCTCTCCTGCTCTTCATTCATTGAGCTGGTTTTCTTAGTAGCTCAGGACCACCTGCCCCCTCACAAGGAGTTCAGGCTGCAGTCTAGTCTGTGTGATTCTGTCTAGTTTCCTTTCTCCAGTAGTTTGCTCAGTAAGTTCAGATCTTTATAAGCTCCACAGTCATATGGCAATTCCTGTTTGGAGATTAAGTATGCAAAGGTTTTCAAGTGGCTTCAATGTATTTATTACTAAGGCCAGGACAACTCAGAGAAGTTAACCCCCCAGTCTGAACTAGAGCAGTGATAACTTAACAGTCTGTATGCCGAAGGCAGATTGACAAGGGCAGAGCCAAATTATATCAGTCTGGAAGTTACATTTTTATTATTTATGACTGTAACTCTTCAGAAAAAAATATTAAAATGGTAACTAGAGAATAGAAAAAAAATAGCAACACTAAGCACCCCATTGTGTCATAGTTCTTGAAGGTAAAGATTGTCTGGATACCTTTTTTGGTGTATTCTAAGAATTTTTCTCAGTGCCCTACATATGGTAGTTTAGCCACCATATCTTCTGTGTGCCAAAAGTCTTAATTAGTTATGCCATACCATTTTGCCTTTATCAACATGGTGATACACACACACCCACACACCCACCCACCCCCCCCACACACACACCCCTCTCTTTCACAATGGGGAAAAACTCAGTGGTTAAATAAATTGTTCAAGATCACTCAGCTGTTAAGTGGCCAAGGTGTTTTGATCTGGCCTCTATGACTTCCTCGTCTGTTACTGTTGCAGTACATTTTTAATATGTATGAGGAGTGACAATAGCACACACTATTCCTCTTCTCAAGTACTCGTTGTTAAGGTATTTATAATTTGAAGATTACATTTAATAGTATGTTATGTTATCACTATGGTAAATGTGGTTTGAATAGGAATGGCCCCCATAGACTCCTGTATTTGAATGCTTGGTCACCAGGGAATGGCACTGCTATATGTGGCCTAGTTGGAGGAAGGGTGTCACTGGGGGTGAGCTTTGAGGTTTCAAATGCTCAAGCCAGGTTCAGTGTCTCTTGCTGCATGCTAATTCAGATGTAGAACTTAAATGTTTTCTTTACAAGAGTATCTATGATCATTGAGTCTCTTCACAGCAATAAAATCTAACTAGGACAGTAGACTAAAGTGGAAATGAATTAAAAGATTGTTATTAAGTCAAAAACTGAACTCCCAAGAGAGTATATCAATTTTTCTTATCTTTGTATATCCATTTATTTTTTCCTCTAAGACCCCAACTCTGCAAATATTTGAGAAATGAGATTGTATTGTGTTTATTTTGCTTAAAATGGAAGAATTTAAAGGGCTATCTTTACTTTGAATTTATGTACGTTGTTGTCTGTGTTTTTAATGGCTAAAATAAGAGCTTGTAGAGAGCACACAGTTCACTGTTGCTTTTCCAATATTAAATTCCTGTTTGTATGTTCCATGTTATTATCAACTTGTTTTATAGAATTTTATTTTGGGTTTTGCTTGTCCCTTCATATATTGTCAATCTTAGGGTATTTTGGAGATTGATTTTCTTATGAAAAACGTAAACATTTTGAACATTTAAAATGTAGGGTTGATATTAAATGGTCATTTGACATTTTAAAGCAGTCATATGTTACTTGTTGAACAGTTTTTATTATAAAATCATTTAGTGAATGGTTTCCTCTATTGAAAATCAGGATTATTTCTGCAATGTTTTTGTCATTGTTTTATTTTTTAACTAGAAATTGGTAGTGAATCAGACAAATAAGGATAACTTACTATTAATAGTGCTTAGTCTCTGTTCTGAGCATATTTATCTTAACAGCAGCCAGTTTAACACAGTGAGTTCATCTCAGAATGCTCACTTACATGCATTTTACTGACTAAACAATTCTTTGTATTTATTTGTAATTGTATTTGTAAATTACAAATAAATAAAAATTTTAAAATAATTGTAAAAATTCTAAATTTGTTGCAAAGATCATTGTTAGGTCTCAGTAGTCCATATATCTAGACATGAGCTCAATCTAGTCAATAGAAGGATTTCTGGCATAATAAAGAAATGTTAGGTAAAAGCCTATATTCTTCAGGAACTTGTGAAATGGTTCCCATTTACCAAAAGTAGTCATTTTCCTCATCTTCATGGAAAAGGGACATACTGTGGTTTATCAGTATGTCCAAGTGCATGCTGGCCTCTAGGCTCCCTCAGTGACACAAGTCTCTGTGACACATTTCCAAGTCCATGCTGGCATTGTGCACTTCCCTGCCCCAGCTCCTAGTCCTCTTTATAATCTACATTATTTGTTCACTCCCCAGACACACACACGCTCTTTCATCTTTTGCTGTCTGTTCTCTATCTTTTGCTATCTTGATGTCCTCTATTCTTTCCTGCTCTCCTGCTTCCCTAACCTGTCCATGACCAGTCTTCTTTCCCTTTATTCTGGACTCTTCCAGATGCCGCCAGATATTTTGTCATATTAAGAGTAAAGTCTTCCCATGATAATGGAGTGGTCATGTGAGCAGTTTCTGTACTGTGCCCCCTTGTATACACTCGTGATATGTATATAACTTCTGAGTGGACACATGATTAACTCTTGTGTTGATATTTTTCCTAACTCTTGAGTTTTGCCTTTTAATAGTTAGCTTTCCTTTTTCATACTTGTCCTGGAAATTTTTGTTGCACATAACTCAACAAACAGTGAGCATATCCAGTACTGGAAAAGTGCAGTCTAGAGGAGGGAGGGAGCCAGCAGTTCTGATTGCTTTGGAACACAGGTGTGTTCTCACTAGTTCAGCGAATGTTACTGTGTCCCCTTCCTATAGTGTAGGTACTGAGCTCATTTTAGGATACTCTATAGCATTTAAGGCTTTAAAGTTTTCCAGCCTTAAATCTGGTTAAATCGTATTTATTTTCTGCATTGAAGAACAAAGTACATTGTAAAATAGATTATTCTTCCAAACAGATACAGGCATTAGTCTTAACATTTCTGCCCTATTTGGTTTTTTGTTTTGATTTTTTCTGTTTCTTTTTGTGTGTATGTGTGGTGTGTGTTGTAATCTTGTGTGTGAGCACATGAGTGCATGTGGTTGCTGCCAGGTAAGGCTTGTGCGGGACAGTTTTCTTAGGGTACCTCCTGCCTCCTTCCAAGGCTAGGATTGCATGTGGCTGCTCTGCCTACAGGCATGTACATGGGTCCTCTGTTTGTGTGACAAGCACTAACCACAGGCCCTGCTGGCTCTTGTTCTCTGAAGGAAGTGTGTTGAAGGTACTGATCAATGATAGGAGAAAAGGTTTCCCCGCAGTTGCTTTCTCCGTTGTCCTATAAAATAAGTGTGCTCGTTCCTTCCTCAGTATGTTCATTACTTTCATTTTTGATTTAGGATTTTCTGCCGATTCTGGGCAAAGATGGCCACCAATGATGCTGTTCTGAAGAGACTAGAGCAGAAGGGTGCAGAGGCTGACCAGATCATTGAGTATCTCAAGCAGCAGGTTGCTCTTCTCAAGGAGAAAGCAGGTAAGAACATTTATACTTTCTAAGGAAATAACCTAAATTCTAGTAATGACAGCTAAATGTTTACTGTGTAAATTGTAACTTGAGCATTCTAATTATGGCTTTTAGATTCCTTTAATTTTGACTTTACAAATATTGTAGGATTATGATAAATTAGAATTGATATATAGTAAATGACATGTTTTGCTTTCTGTTATGGTAAAATACCAAAAGTGACTTGATTAGGAAAGGGTTTATTTCAGCTTGCAGCTTTTAGTCTATCATGAAAGGAGGAGGCAGGAACCGAAGAGGAGGCCATAGAAGAACACTGCTTACTGGCTTGATTTCCATGACTTGCTTAATTTTTTTCTTGTACAATCAGGACCACCTGCCCAGGGGAGGCACCACCTCAGTTCAGACTCTCCCACAGTAATCATTAGTCAAGAAAATGTCCACAGTCCAGTCTGAGGAGGCTTTTCTCAATTGAAGTTCATTTTATAAAAATGATTGATTTTTTTTTCTTTTTCTTTTTTTTTTCTTTTCTTTTTTTGAGACATGGTTTCTCTGTGTAACAATCCTGGCTATCCTGGAACTCACTTTGAGGATCAGACTGGCCACGAACTCAAAGAGATCCACCTGCCTCTGCCTCCTGAGTGTTGGGATTAAAGGCATTCACCGAAACACCCAGTTTAACTTTTGTCAAGACAAAAAAAACTAACCAAGGCAGTACATAAGTAATTTGAGAAAGTAATACAGTATTTTAGTACTGATAAAAGATGAGTCTATTGTTTAAAATTAGTTGCTGTATTATTAGAGGTTAATGCATAAAATTGGGAATATAGTGAAATCAAATATTAATAGTTTATTTTATGGGTCAAGATATGTTTTTCATATTCTTTATTCTTTGAGGTTTTTGAGAAATTGCTGCAGTGTTTACAAAAACTTCTAGTATTTGCCTTATGATTCTCAGTCTTCTTTCCAGTAATAAGGTAAAGAAATTGAAGGTGATCTCCGTGAACTAGTAAATATTGTAAATAAAATTTCCTTCATAAATATGGCTGTTTCAGTCAGTGCTCTGCAGCTGTGAGAAGACACCATGATCATGGCAGCCCTTATAAAGGAAAACACTTGATTGGTGCTAGCTTACAGTCAAAGGGTTAGCCCATTATACTTGTGGGGAGGAGTATGGTGGCATGCCTTCTAATAGTGTCACTCCCTATGAGCCAAGCATTCAAACACATGACTTTATGGGGGCACACCTATTCAAACCAACACATTCCAGTCCCTGGCCCCCTTAGGATTGATTCCATACCACTATGCAGAAAAGCATTCAGGCCAACTTAAAAAGTCCTCACTCTTAGTATTCTGACACACCTGCTCTGCCTCCTGGAGACCTGGCAGAGTATATCACCACTCAAACATCTTCATCTACATCTATGCCCCCTTTAAAAGGTGGAACCCCACCTGTTCTCTCCCTTTTTCTTCTTCCTTCCCTCATCCATATCTTTCCCTTTTTCTCTCTAGCTCTCTGCCTCTCTCTGTACCTGTCTCTCCCTCCCTCTCCCTCCTTTCTTCCCTTCCTCTCTTTCTCTCTCTCTAGCTTTCTGCCTTTTTGTATATGTCTCTTTCTCTCCCTCTCTCCCTCCCTTTGCTCCCCCCCCCCCAATAAACTCTTCACATGAGCTGCTCTGTGTGGTGTGTCTGTCTCTCACCCACCACGGTTTAGATCCAACTTGCCCAGGTTCCTCCTGCGCCATAACATAACATAATACCCACAGTCTGTAACAGTCTCAGACTTGTTTAAAAGTTCAAAGTCTCTTCTGACATTCATGCAATCTCTTAACTGTGAAATAAAAAAGCAAAATAAAAATATAAAATAAAAGCAAAATTAAAACTATAAAAGCTTTGCAAATTACCTACTTTTAACATTCAACGGCACAAGAAATTACCATTCCAAAAAGAGCATCATATGGAAATAGTGGACCAAAGCAAGACCAAAAACCAGCTGGACAAACTTTAAACTCTGCATCACCATGTCTGATGTCAAAACACTCTTCATATCTCCAAGTCCTTTTAAGTTTTGTTGACTACAATTCTCTTAAGGTTGTTCCAGTCCCTGTTAGAAGCTTTCCTCAGTAGGTATTGTTAACATCCAGGGACAACTTGGCCCCACCCCTTAGGGACCTGGTACAGTTTAAGAGACAAGCTCTGCCTACTCTACCCACCTCCTTCTCTTTCCCTTCTCTTTCCTTTCCCTACTCCTTTCCCTTCCCCTAGTAAAGCTTCTTTCCCATGTAGGTTCTGCCTGCATGCTGTATTTGTCTCTCACCCACCATGGGATGCGTACTCTAGGGTTCCCCTCCAGCCGCAAATCATATCATAACAGGTGTCCCATGGCTGTGGCATCTCCAGCCTTTTGGGGTCTCCAGGACAATTCAGAGTTTCACCTTCACAGCTTTACACTTGGCCTCTGTAGCCCTCCAGACAGGGATACCCCTGTCACATGCTTGGCCTCAGCAGCTTTCCTTAGTCATAATCCCTTTCTTCCAGCCTTGACTCTAAAGCTAGAACCTCTTGCCTTTGGCAGCCAAGTTCTGCTGCTTTCTAGGACTGAAACATGTCCCCTTCGTTCAATTGTATTTTCATTAGCTTCTGTTTTCTTTGGTTTCCTTCACTGCCTAAAGTTGGCTGTCTTAGAACCCACTCTGTAGACTGGGCTGACCTTGAATTTAGAGATTGTCCAGCCTGTTTTCTGAGTGTTGGGATTAAAGGCATGCACCACCACACCCTGCTCTTAGCTTTTCTTTAGTTCCTTTTCACAGGTGGGAAGTTTAGCTGGGTGGGTTCTTGCCTGAGGTCATCACTCCCTTTATTCCGTCTGTTGTTCTTAATGCTTATCTTCTAGAACATAAAATTTAACTCCATTCCACTTCTTGGTGCTGCTTTTTTCCTCAGTCAGTACATTTTTTAATTTTTCTTGTTCAGCTTGCTCCTTTATGTTATAAATCTTCAACAGTAGTAACCACAAGACACCAACAATAGTAACCACTAGACTCTCTTAAGATTCTTTTCCAATGCAATTAATCCAAAACTATTCACTTTTGTCTCAGACAGACTTTGAGGACAATGGCAAAAGCAGCCACATTCTTATCCTGAATATTACAAGACTAGTCTCTAGGCCACATACTAAAATTCTCCTCTGAAACCTCTTGAGCCAGGGCTCCACAGTTCAAATCACCCTTAGCACAACTGTCTTCAATGTTCTAGCTAGTATGGCCCATTCAGCCCCACTTAAAGCATTCAGCCGCTTTTCTAATCCAAACTCCCAAAGTCCACATTCCTTCAAACAAAAACATAGCCAGCCTATCCCAACAATACCCCAGTTCCTGGTACCAACTACTGTCTTAGTTAGGATTTTATTGCTGTGATGACCATGACAATTCTTATAAAGAAGATCATCTAATTGAGGCTGGCTTACAGTTTTCAGAGCTTTAGTCCGTTACCAACTTGGTGGGACATGGCTGTGTTCAGGCAATAGTGGTGTTATTGTTTTGTTTAAAAAGAAGAAAAGAGAAATATTGAGACACACATATTGACTATAAGTTTATTATAAGGCCTGGTAGAATGGGGAGACTAAGAAGAGGAACAGGGTAATGGCTGACCTCCATGGCCGGTCGCCATAGAGAGACAGAGCGAGAGCATAGGTGGGGGACAGAATAGCACAGAGAACGGGAACAGAGAGGGGGGGGGGGTTTAAAGGTGCAGGGGCCTATCTTTTAAAGGGGTCCTCTGCACCTGCGTGCAGACTTCTTTCCCATGGAACCTTGGGCTGACCAGGGTATTGCCTGAGCGGATTCCACCAGGTAACAGGGGCAGGCCAGCATAATGCCTGAACCTTTCAGGTGGTGCTGGAGAAAGCTGAGAATTCTACATCTTGACTCACAGGCAGCAGCGGGAGACTGCCATGCTAGGCCTAGCTTGCCCCAAAACTTGAAAGCCTTCCTTTAACAAGA
Source organism: Cricetulus griseus (assembly GCF_003668045.3). Taxonomy (NCBI): domain Eukaryota; kingdom Metazoa; phylum Chordata; class Mammalia; order Rodentia; family Cricetidae; genus Cricetulus; species Cricetulus griseus. Next base: position 26,404,883 of record NW_023276806.1, read on the forward strand.
TCACACCTACTCCAACAAGGCCACACCTCTTATTAGTGTTATTCTCTATGGGTCAAGTATTTAAACGAAGCAGTCTATTGGGGGCCTTTTCTATTCAGCACCACAATGGCCATTTATTGCCAGGTGGTGGTGGTGCATTCCTTTTATCCCAGCACTCAGGAGGCAGAGGCAGTATGACTTGGAGGCCAGCCTTTGTCTATAGAGTTAGTTCCACAACAGCCAGGGCTACACAGAGAAACCTGAAAGGTTCAGTCTGTAATGCTGATCGGCAATATCTCTTTAAGAGACAGCCCCCGGCCCCCGCCCCCCCCCCAGGGACATGCCATCACCACATCACCCACCACGCATGTGTGAGGACTCTGGGCATGCGTGGAATCTCAGTGCGCATGCACAGTCTTCCTTTTAAAAGTTCCAGCTTCCCTGCTCGTCTCTGTCTCTCTCTTTCTCTCTCTCTCTCTCTCTCTCTCTGCTCTCTCTGCTCTCTCTGCTCTCTCTCACCTACGCACTCTCTGCCTCTTTATGGCGTTCCTCTTCTCTCTTAGTCTCCCTACTCTGCCAGGCCTATAATAAACCGGTTAACATGTCTCATCTGCCTCTTTTTCTCTTTTTCTTTATCTTTAATTTAAACAAAAACATAATAAAACCTTGTGTCAAAAAAAACAAAAAATCATGACTATTTCCTAGAAACTTAACTAACATTTCAGTTTTTCTAATTAAAAAGTAAAGAATAGTTCTAACTCTGTAGTTTCATTGTTATTCTTTGTAGCCTAATCCTGTCATTCCTAGTTTATGTCCCACATTATAAAATACTTAATATTTTTTAAAGAAAACACTTTTAATAAAATAGCCATCTTTAGCTTAAAGATTTAAGTCATAACAACCTTATATATAAAAGACTTTCTAAGTAATAGTAATAATGTATATTTTGATGAAAAATATCACAGCATCACATCAAGTACTAGCAGAATGGGGCACCATGTGCTATGTGATTAACACGAAAAGAATTTCCAGTGTGATGTTAACTAATTCCAGGGGTGTATTTAGTCTGCCTTTGCTCAAGCATCTCATGCCAGATGTGGTTTTGTATTTGATTTACTCTAAGAATGAAGAATATGGGCTAGGGTGTGACTGAGTGGTAGGTAGCCTGTATAATACATGTTTGGGGCTTTGGGTGTGATCCTAGCACAGAAGAAGAAAAAGGTGAATGATTATTTACATCAAGCCCTCAGTGAAAGAGAGCACGATGTACATTTTGTGGTGTTTGAGTTCTAAAAATTCCAGATGTAATAAAAATGTTTCAAAATACATTTTTTGTATATGTAGTAGCTAGGGTCCAGGCTAAAATAACTATTTACACGGTTTGCAGGAATAAATATACAATTGCATACTAGAAAGTCCAGCTGGAGCTGGGAGGTGGTGTGTCTTTGATCCCAGCACTTGGGAGGCAGAGGCAGGGAGCTCTCTGAGTTCAAGGCCAGTCTGGTCTACAGAGTAAGTTAGTTTCGGGACAGCCAGTACTGTTACATAGAGAAACCCTGTTCTGAAAAGCAAAAAAAAAAAAAAAAAAAGGAAAAGAAAGTCCAGTTGGACCTCTCAAATTCTTAGCCCCTGCCTAATAAATTCCAGAAATAATTTTCATTATTGTGACAACCCAAAATAATCCCATTTCCACCTCTGCCAAGAATTATTACTTGTATCATATTATTAGGTCTTAGACCTGATAGGCGTCCTTACAGAAGATAGTGAAGTGATTTTTCAGGGGATAGGGGAGATGGCAGTTATCATGTTGTTTGATGCTCCAGCATGAGAATTTGAGTTCTGTCCCCAGCACACCTCCATCACAAAGCTAGGTGCAGGAGCTGTTTCCTATAATCCTGATGCAGAAGGATCTCTGGGGCCTCCTGCCCAGCCAGTCTAGCTGAAGCCACAAGCTCCAGATTCAGTGAAAAACAGAGAATAAGTGAAGAAGATACTCTCTTGGATCTCTGGACTCGACGTGTATATTGATGGTGCATGCACATGTACATACACACACATGCGCGCAACCTTTTCTATCCCACTCCTTATAGATTTTTTTCTCTTGAATTAACTGAATGTGGGATTAGATATATGCATGGTAGAGAAAATGTGCACTAAATGTACAGAATGATTTCTTTGTTTTTAATCTATAAATCACTATTTACATTATTTATGTCCTTAGAGATTAAGTTCTGTGGGACTCTTATCAATGACTACTAAGAAATTGTTAATAATATTAGTAAATAGTAAACTGTCATAAAGCAACTGGTCAAATATTTGTTCCTGTTGTTTCTATGGCTATAATTATACTTCTCTTTTCAAATAATATTCAAATAAAACATTTGGAAATACTTTTTAACTGAATTTTCTTGATTCTAGTTTTACAGGCAACTTTGAGAGAAGAAAAGAAACTTCGAGTTGAAAATGCTAAACTGAAAAAAGAAATAGAAGAACTAAAGCAAGAGCTAATTCAGGCAGAAATTCAGAATGGAGGTGAGTATAGAAATTCTAGGATTCTTGATTTATGGTAATTATGTGATTTATTTAAGTTTTCTCTTTATCTTCTTACTCTCATGTCACTCCCATGATACATTCCTGATGGGGGAAGTGCTTCTGTATATGTATTTGTCTTATTGGATGATAAATAAAGTACTGTTTGGCCAATGAGGCAGCAAGTTAGGCGGGACTAGGAGCCAAGGAGGATTCTGGGAAATGTAGTAAAGAAGTGGTGATCCAGGCAGGAAGTGACATAGCAGGGAGACTCATATATAAGCAAGGGCAAGAAGGAAGTCGTTCCCTTCTCTCTTCATCCTGGTCTCTGCTCTGGAGTGCCATGTGATCTGCCGGCAAGAGAGTGCACCAGCGGAAGGTGTCCTCTATAAGGTAAGGCTTATAAAATGTATAGATTTATGATAATTAAGACTGAGCTATTGGATGGGAAGTACTAGTCATTGGCCAAGCAACATTTGTACCTAATATAAGTCTCTGTGTGTTAGTTGGGACCGTAATGTGGCGGCAGGCGGACTTGGGTGGCCTGGCGGAAAGTGCCCACGTGGAAGCAAGACTCGGGAGGCATGGAGTAAAGACTTATTGTTACACATTTCCCCTCTTCTACAGGAAAAAAAAATGTAGACTTAGAAAAGGCAGTTGCTCTTATATGAGGTCACAGAAGGCTAAAGCTGATATTAAAACTTGCTCTTTTCATTTTTGTGCTATGTACTTGAACTTGATCAGCACTGTCATTGCTGTTGAATACCAGGTGAAAAAATAACCATAGTAATGAATTTACAGTTATTTAACATTTTCAGGAGCATTTGTGGTAAGTTACATACTTATGTACTTAGAAAAGTTTTGTCACCAGGTGTGTCACATCTGTAACCCCAGGACTCAGCAGACTTCAGCAGGATGACTACTATACATCTGAGGCCAGCCTGGCCTTCAGATAACCCCATTGTAGGGGAAGCTGTAGCCATGCCTACTTAGGGGCTGGCTACAGGTGTGCCTGACCAGGCTTGTGAGAGTGTGGTCAGGGTGACATAGAGCGAGACTTGAAGGGGACTTTGTCTCGCTTTCGGTTTCACTTTTGGGCTTGCTTACAGACCACTGCCACGCCGACTGGCTAGGTTGCTCTGTAAGTAAGTCTTTTCCCTATTAAATTTCCTTATATTTCTACCTGACTCCGTATTGGTAATTTCCCACTATACCCCATCTCCAAAAGTAAAAGAAAAAGTTGCTCTCAAAATATCTTTATTTTATAAACCAAGTCAATGAAACTTAAAGATACAGAGCTACTTGAGTTTAAAAAAAAAAAAAATCAAAGAACTTTACTTATTCAAGTCAAGTAATTACCAATTTGGCTACAAATTGTAAATAAAGTTATATTTTTATTGACCTGCTTCAAAAGCTTCCATTTTCTTGTGTGTTGTGTTGGAGTTGGGGGGAGGGGTCAGGGGGACCTATATTATATGTATGCATATTTGCATGTGTGTGGCACATGTTTTCACATGCATGTGGAGTTCTGAGGTTAATGTTGGGAATTAACTTTGATGGCTTTTCCACTTTATTCTTTGAGCAGGATCACTCATCAAGCTAAGAGCTTGCTGATGTGGCTAATCTCAGTAGGCAGCTTCCTCTAGTGATTGCCTGTCTCTGCTTTCTTAGTCTAGAGTTACAAGCAGTCTGCCATGCACTAGCATTTGGCATCCATGTGGGTTTTGGAAATCTGAACTATAGTCCTAATACTTGCATGGCAAACACTTTAACCACTAAGCCATCTCGCCAGCCCAGTGAAGCCTGTCTTTATTGCTGTCTTCTTTAGATAGCCTGTCAACATGATATTTTGAATGTTGTATAAATTCTTCCCTTAGCTAAATAAAATAAGGGGAAAATTAGTAACTTATACTGTCTTAGTTAAGGTTTTCTTTTGCTGTGAAGAGATACCATAACCATGGCAACTCTTATAAAGGAAGATATTTAATTGGGGCTGGCTTACAGTAGTGGATTTTTTTCTTAAAAAGGGTTCATATTTGTGATTTACAAACCTATTGTTCCACCTTGTTTATGAGTTTAACATGAGTGACATTCTGTTCTTTTTCTGTATGTCAGTGAAGCAAATTCCAGTGCCAGTCCAATCTGATACTCCAGTGCAAGCTAGCTCTGCAGTTTCTACAAGTGTGATACAGTCTACATCGGTATCAACCATCTCTTGTAGTATAAAAGAACACAGTAAAGGAGGGGGAGAAGAAAAGAAGGTAAAAGAGAAAACTGATAAGAAAGGTAATTTTCATTATTAATCTTGTTTGACCCTTGACTATTTTATTATTCAATATTAACATTTATGATGATGATAATGCTATCAAATGGAAAGTCCCAACTTTTAGGAGCTAAGACAAAATTAAGAACAGTCATCATTAGGTTATAGAAATTGAATCCTGGAGAATATGTGAATGTTGATGACATTGACAGGGTAAAAGTGAGTTATGTTATTCAGAGGGATCAGCATAAATAAAACATCAAAAGATCAGATGGATGACTAAACTTCGATATATATTTGGGGCTTTGTTCCTTCCAGAGAAGTCAGAGGTTAAAGTTGACTTACAGTCATTTAGGAAAAATGGACAGTGACATCTAGTCATCTGGACCGAGGCGTGGGAATGTTAAGGAACCGAGAAAAATAGTATGGCGCACTGAAATCCTGCAGTCATCCATACCTGTCCCTTTCCTTCAGTCTTCAGATCTAAATAACCAACGCATCCTGTCACCAAGTATATGAATAGGCTTCAGCTGTGCTTTTGATTTGTGAGGTGCTACATTTGTTCAGCTTCTTAAAGGTTCCGTCTTTCACCCTTACCCTGTTACTCAAGCAACTTTTCTAATAAGCATCTGACTTCATTCATTAGATTGGGCTGTAAATATGCTTTTATTATCCATTTTTATGTATGCCTCCATTATACTTTACCTCATTTATAGTTTTTTTTTTTTTAAAAAACACAAAATGTCTAAGGGCTTTTGAACTGACATAAAAGAATTTTAGCATCCAATACTTTATGGTTCCTTTGGCAGATATCATTAGACTTTGTCATTAGGGCCAGTGAAAGCCAGTCAGCACAGAGATGCAAAATAATTCTATGGCTTGATCTTACAGATTTTGTTTGCTCGTTACTCTGTTATCCAAGTCAATCTGATGTTGTGACTAACCCACTTCCAGTCAGTTTAGGCAGCAGTCTTAGAGGCCAATAACACAAAACTCAATTGGGCTGCGTTCAGAACACTTCTGACTAGTGAATTTTTCTGTGATGGCAGTGATGTACTGTATCTACACTGTTCAGCAGGGTAGCCAAAATCTAAATATGGCTATTGAGCATAAATAAAATATGTAGATATAGATATATTGTTATAGTTTATAATGCAGTATAGTGACTTATTATGATTTATCCCACAAAGACAACATGATTTTGATCTTTTTCTAATATGTATCTGTTCATTTTATTATAAAAATCTTTGCTGATCCATAACGGGAAAGGTAAGATTAAAAACCATCCATATGTAAACTAGCTCTGTCTTTTTTACATCCATATGTAAACTACCTGTATAAATGGTGAACATCTTTTGTGCCATGCAGGATTATTTTTCATGCCTCTGTGTTAACATCTGCTTGTTATACGGTAGTACTACCCCTTTATCTATAGGTTAGCTTAGAAATTTGACACCATAAGATATTAACAGTGATGATGATAAAATAGAATGATCAAAATATGTGCTATTTTTTTTTTTTTTAGAATACAGTATTTAGAGAAATAGCTAAAGTTGTGTAGATTTTATGACGAGTATCCTTTGTAATAGAAATGAATGATCTTTTTTTTTTTCCCCTGAACTCATCAGCACTAGTACCAGAGGTTCTCCTGGTGTTTTTTGTTTGTTTGTCTTACTTCTGTTGCTTACATATTCTCAATCCTTAGGAGAGAAAAAGGAGAAGAAACTGCAGTCAGCAGCACCAAGTGCTGACTCGAAGCCAGTAGATGTTTCTCGTCTGGATCTTCGAATTGGTCGTATTGTTACTGTCAAAAAGCACCCGGATGCAGACTCACTGTATGTAGAAGAAGTGGATGTGGGGGAGGCAGCCCCAAGGACAGTCATCAGTGGACTGGTGAATCATGTTCCTCTAGACCAGGTGAGTTGCCCCCAAAGTGCCACTGCTATGGGCTGCCTCTTCCGTGACCTACTCATACTAGTTGCTCTCAGAGTCATTGGTTGGGAGTGAGAGCAGTGCTCGGGAGTTAGGAGCCCTCACTGCTCTTGGGAAGGACCACTTTTGGGTTTCCAGCACCCACATAACAGATATGAAACTACCCCAGACTTAAAGGCCTGCAAGGTAAAATAAATTCCATAGGATAGAAAGAAAGTAATCATGTGTTCCTATGTCAATGTATGTGAGTATGGTCTGGTATGTTCCATAGAATGAGTGTGGAGGTCAGAGGACAGCCTTGTGTGTGAGCCCTTGCCTTCCACCGTTTCTAAGAGAGTCTCTTGTTTACCACTCCATAAATAGGGAAGGATGATGCCAGAACATTTTGTTATCTTGCATAGTGTTTAAAATAATCATGTGGAATTTAATTATTTAGAACTTGGAGCTAAGTTTTCCCAGCATTCACTGCTTTCTTGAGGCAGAATTGACAAATTTTAGTATGTCCTCTGTAGAGCAGTTACTCAGGGCACAGTTTCAACCTGGTGTCATTGAGGTGAGTGGGAGGTCAGCTGTAGCTGGGATTCAATCATTGCAATGCTTGTAAGTGTTGGTTGCTTAAGATGACAGCAAATTATGTATAGTGTATTATGTGCTAGTAAAACAAGGATGCTATTATTTCTGCCTTGCGCATCATTTCTTTTATCCTGCTGGTAATGGGAGGTGTTAGCTCTAATCTGGGTTGCTATGTACTACTAAGTTTAGCATGGCTAGAGCATGGCACAATCCTTACCTGTCAGCTAGAATGGAAGGACATAATCTTCACTTCAGTTTCACACATTCATTCCGTTAAAATTTTAGTGTAATTTTCATGTAATTATCTGAGACAGTAAAGACTGAGTTTTGATTATTTCATGGAAGAAATTTAGTTATGAGGAAGGTCATATTTTGAAATTCCAACATAGCATAGCTATAATTTCTATTAGTCCATATTCAGATGTTAATTATATTCCAATAAAAGCAGAGCTGGGCATTTAGAATATTAAAAGTAATTACAGTATATTTTATGAACAATGCTCTTTTGTGATAACCATATTGAAATCTGATTCATACTCTATGATGCTACCCTTCAGAGCAGCGTTTCCTAACCATTGGGTTTCCTTGCCAGATACCCTTAAGCTCTTCTCAACAATTTATTTCCTTTATTTTCTTCATTCACTTTTGAATAACACATTCTAAAAAATTAAAAGTTGGTTTTAAATTTGTATAATAGCATCAGAAAGAATCAGGGCAGTATTCAGTTTGGTCTTTCTAGATGTCTGTAGTGATTTGAACCGTCTGCTGATTGCATCTGTTCCTGATGCTTCAGAGCCATTGCAAAGGCTGTGGGCTCAGCATTAAGATGGCTCTGTTTATATGCATTCTTCTGCTGCCTGGCTATTTTACCCTGGATAAATTTATACCATTTGTTCATATTTCTAGATGCAAATACATATTGGACACCTAGTGTGTTCCATGTGAAAGATCAGCAACACGTTAAAATAGATTAGTGGAGAGATACATTACTTTTAAAAGAAAAACAAAAAATTCTACCTGTAAGAGATCTTCTTTTTTAAGTGAAATTTGCTTTATTATGAGTGTATCAAAAATACCAACATATAAAGGAGACAATAGCACATTAATTAGAGATAAACACCAAGACAAAATTAGGAAAGACTATAGGCTAAATTAAGGTTGCAATATTGCCACTTTATACAAAGTATCCAGATAATACTAGCTCATAGAGAGAGTGCACTTGAGTAAAGATGGAGAAAGTGGAGTAATGGAGTCAAGTGTTCTCTGAAGCATATGGGGCATCCCAGGGCCAGGGAGACTAGAGTAGAGGACATAGTGGGGAGTTGTGGGAGATGAGATGTAGGTGCCAGATGACAAGGTCTTTGGAGGTTATTTTAAAGACTTCAGATAAGCTGAGGCCTTTGTTGGCATTTTGACCAAAGTTATAAATCACTGCCTTATACTTTGATAGGATTATTCTTGCCAGTTTATTGAGGGATTGGCGTGTGATAGAGCAATGAAGGTATTTTTCTATTTTTAAAAAGTAGTTATTTTTACACATTACCTTTTGTTTTTGGAGATAGGGTTTCTCTGTGTAATAGCCCTAGCTGCCCTAGAACTCTTCTTTCTAGACCAAGCTGGTCTTGAACTCAAAGCGATCCTCCTTCATCTGCCTTCCAAGTTCTGCATTTAAAGGCATGTGCCACCATGCCCTGTGAATTGGGGTTTCTTTATGTAACTCTGACTGAGCATGTATTCTCAAGAGTCTTCCTTCCTCTGCCTCCTGAGTGTTGGGAACATGCACCAAAACACACAGCTTTCCTTTGTAAGTCTTTATAAAGTAGTCCTTTTTTCTTAAAGATGGTTTCTCTGTGTATCCCTGGCTGTCCTTGTAGACCAGGTTGGCCTTGAACTCATTTACTCCTGCCTCTGCCTCCCAGTACCACCACCTGGTTTAAATTCCCTCCACTGAGCCATCTCTGTATTATTAAAGTTAGTTTCTCAAGAGTCCTAAAAAAAAAAAAAAAAAAAAAAAATTCTAGTCTTAAACAGTTCATATTGGAAAAATTGCAGATAAGAGTTTCTTCTGCTCTCCAGAGTTAGAGATTCTCATAGCCATTAAGCAGGGCTGTTTATGTAAACATCTGTCTAAGCCACAAATTCAAGACAGTTTTAGTAAGCATTCTGTAAGGCAGGAACACAGTCTAAAGTGCCAGCACCCATTTGTCTGTTTTATTTTTCTGAAGAAAATGACTACAGTTTCCATTAGATCCTGCAAAGGCTGCATTTAACTATTCCACATACTGTTCTTTCTAGATTTTGGTTTTATAAATGGTTAAAGTGTGATGTTTTCAAGTGCTGAAGTAGGGGCATTATCCATGAAGTGTATATTCATCAAGTCATGTTTTAGTTGTTGGATCTAGAAATAAATTTGCACCTAATTTGCTGTCTTTCTTCTGGGATACATCTTTTATCTTCTCCCTGAAGCAACAGTTTTGTCTTTTAATTAAACCTGGAGAGGATAGGCATATTGGGAGAAAACTCTGGACGATTGACAGGATTTCTCTTTAACTCTATAACAAATTATGGAAGTAGCCCCTAATGTTTGTGGTGCTGTATACAGTGCTTGAATTATTGAGCTGTTAGTTTCTTTTTAAGAGTGGCCTGGGGAGGCTGCTGAGAAAGAGAGCACCAGTCAGGTCTGTACACATCCAGGTTCAGTCTCCAGAACTGCAAAAGGGAAGGAAGGAGAAAAGTCTTGTGTAGTATTAGAAATGGCCAGTTGTGTAGACAAAAAATTTGGTTCATTTGCTTTAGTTGTAATGCTGACCTAAATAATATGCATGCCTGTTGTAATTTGATCCTGTGACAACTCCTGAGTTCCCTACTTTTTGACTAGTTGTTCAAGGAAATGGAGGATCATCTATACATTTCCAATTGGTAGTAGATGAAATTTTATATCAAGCTGGTTCACTCATTTATTCTTTATGTAAATATTTAGCTGAAATTTCTGCTGGGCTGGACAGATGGCCTGGTGGTTTGAAACATTGTCTATTTTTTGCAGAGGCCCCAGGTCCTGTTCCCAGTGCCCTTATGGAGACTCATGGACATATACAACTCCAGTTCCAAGGGAATGGACACCTTCTCTGGCCTCCATAGACACTAGGCACAGAAGTGGTTGCAGGCAAAACACCTACATACAAAATACCCATATACATTTGAAAAAATTTTTCTACTGTTGTGTTGCTCATGTTTTCCCAATTTGGGGGATTTTCTTATCCTGTTTATACAAGGTATCAGTCTTCGTTTTTATTCAAGACTCTCTAGTTAAATATACTTTAACTACACAGAGGCACTTACATCCACAAAGGTAGCACATTTGATAAGTAATGTGTTGGTGTGCCTGAAGTATCCTACTTGTGATTATTCTAAATCTCTCCATTTGTTCTGCACAGATGCAAAATCGAATGGTGGTTTTACTTTGTAATCTGAAGCCTGCAAAAATGCGGGGAATACTGTCTCAAGCAATGGTGATGTGTGCTAGTTCACCAGAGAAAGTGGAAATTCTGGCCCCTCCCAATGGATCTGTTCCTGGAGACAGAATTACTTTTGATGCTTTCCCTGGTAAGTATTAATAGTCATTTAAATAGATTGGGAATCAGTTTATAAAGTGATGTTTATAAAGCTTAGAGGTTAAAACCATTCTCATGTGTGTATCAGAAGGTTTTTCACAAAATTCACTTCCCTAGCAGTAACCTGGTAAGTAACTGTTATGGAAGCAGAAAGTTGGTAACTTTTCCAGCACATTCAAAGTCAATCAGGATTATTTATTATTTGAACAATTAAGAATTAAACTGGATGGACTATGGTGTACAATGTAATCCTAGGACTTGTAAGACAGACGATGAGTTCAAGGCCAGCCTAGGCTAAAGACAAGAATGCCTGCTAGGTGTAGAAAACATTTATTATAAACAAGAGGCAGGTGAGCTAATGTCCTCATCTCAGTAGGAGTGGCCTGGAGGGGAGCAGCCTTCATGCCATAAACATCTGGAGGAGAAAGCCACAGTGGATATTTTCTGCACACACTGCCAATATCCACACTTAGAAAACACTGCATCTCCTATTACAAAACAGAACCTCCCACAGAATGTAGACGATGCCAAGTAACGTGTATGGTAGCAACTGAAACGCTTACCACTCACCCAACACTTACTAAAATCTAATTGAGGGTAGATATAGATTTTAGTATTTAAATATACTAACTGGCCTCTAAACCCCCAAGTACAAATAATTTTAAGTCAGTTTTGTAACCAGGAGACAAAGTTCTGGTTGGTTTGCTTTGGTTTTAGATTGGCTTGAATTTTATTTTTTCTGAGACTCCCGCTATTCATGGTCTGATAATAAATGGAAATTTCCATACAGATTTTAAACTCAAAGTTATGCTTATGTATATACATTCATAATGAACCTTTGTAGTACAAAATTAATAACCACAAAGTGTACATTTGGCTTTCAAAATCATTTATTTTTAAAAATCAAAGTTATCTGTGCTCAATTACTCTTCTCTGAAATCCATTTTAGTTAGGTTTTCTTCTCTACTAATTCTTCAGTATTGTTAGGGTTAAGGAGATCCCCGTTACTCAGTAGAACATGATGGCTGGTTTCAGTAGAACGATGGCTGGTTTGCAGGCTCTTTCTTGAGTCACTCAGCTCCCAACACCATACTGTCTCAGTCGTCTTTCTCTGTTAGGGGCTCTTCTGCCCACTTTGCTAGCTCATCTACTCTGGGTTCTCACTGAGTATCTCAGACCTTGGTCTCTGAACCATTTTCCTTTTCTTCACAGACTCTTTCCTTGGTGATTTCATTCAATTATGTGCCTAGGGCCTTGTGGATTTCTTCACTTACATGTGCTTATGTGTCCCAAGGAAGAGTAAATATTCCAATCTTTTTAAAAGATTATTTATCTTGTGTGTCTGTGTATCTGTGTCATCTTATTTTTTGATACCTATAACAAAAAAGGAAAAAGTTAGGAAAATACTGTCTAGGAGATGGACATCACATAAAAATGAGAATAGACTTCTCTGTAAGATACAGTTTAAGGCACTTGAAGTGTGTTTTCTTATATTTTAGTGTGTGTGCACACACATGTGCATGTGCAAGTATGTGTGCACTCATACCAGGGGCATGCACATGGACAAGTTTTTCATTTTACATTTTTTGTGGTATGAAAATTTTCAAAGGATAAGTGAATGTGTCAACACACTCAGGTTTGGTTCTAGACCATACCTATAGGATTAATATCTTTCTCCATGAACCTTTTGGTTTTTCACTGTGTATAAAAGTTACGTTTGGGGGCCAGACTTTATGATGTGGTTTCACAGGATTTTAATCTCAGTACTTGGGAGTCAGAGACAGGCAGATCTCTGAGTTTAATGCCAGCCAAGGCTATATGGTGAGATCCTGTTTTAGAAAACTAAAGAAAAAGGTTATGTTTACACTGTGGATAACATTATGTGTAAGAAGGAATGCAACACACATGAACTAAGAAATACATAGTGCTAACAAATTCTAATGATCGCTGAGCCTTTACATGATACTGTTGTATCATGTAAGATGTCTTACTGTTGGAGGTTTCTGGTTGATGAGGATAGTGGTTGCCAGAAGTTGAAGTGACTGTGAGGGTTTCTTGAAATAAGGCGGTGAAGTTGGCCACATGATAGACATTCTATTTCCGTTACTTGTCTCATGGTGTGTAGATACTAGCAGCTTCTTGCCCAGCAGCTTTGTATGAAATTGGTGTGGTTTGAGCTCATTTTCAGTCTCTACATTTATTCCTTCTCCGGGGTTTGCAGTTTCTTCGTCTTGTTTGCCTCAGAGTCATCCGTGGGTTGGAGCTTCCCTCTTCCAAATCTGTGTTGATGTTTCAGCTTGCTCCATTGCACAAGTGTTCTTGGTGGCATCTAGAATAGTGAATCCAGGTGATTTTCAGCTTTGCCCAGATCTATGAGAGGAATCACTGCTTGGTGCAGTTGTAACGTTATGAAATGTATTTCCTAAATAATAAAGCTTGAAACTCAAAATAACTCCTTGACCCCTGGGCTGTAGATTGGGTGCTATGTTAGGTATGAAGAAAACATATATCTCCAATTACAACACTTTGGTGCCCAGATTGGATATTTTGAAAGGAATTGTTTTCACTGAACTATAGTCTCAACAGTTGTTCCTAATATATTCTGTAAGTCTTAACAATAAACAGATATGCTGTCATCTAGACGGCATCATTCCATTTGTAGAGTACATATGGAAAATAGTCAGTGTAATTCTATTGAAAACTCTCTAGTTTTGGAATGGTAGATGAACATCCCCTTTAACTTAAAACACTAGCTACATTTAAAATCACTAGTACCCACAAAGAGTCAGCCTGTCTTTTGAAGCTTTCAAGTAGGTGTTGACTATGAAAGTAGTAAATGATGTATTCTAATGTAATAGTTGATCTACACTGAAAATCAGTTCATTAATAGAACCACCTTTATTACTTAATGTTAGCTAGACCGCCTAGATTGCCTGCTGTAATATCTACATCAGTTTTTGTTGCTTCATCTCAAAGTGGACACTAGTGTGAGAATCTGGGCCCCACTGCTTGAGGAACACATTGTCATGTTGGTAATATCTTGGTGCAGTGTGAATCTCAACACATAGGCTTTGCTAGTTTCTCTGCTGTAGCTTTCCAGTTTTTGTGATGCCCACTTCTTACAAGGTTAACCTTTTAAAGAATGATTTAGAAGCAAAAGTATTATAGTTTGTAGATCTAAGGAAAACACAATTGCACTTTGTTACTAACTCTCCTCTGATGCTGTTAGTCTCATTACTATAAAGTGATCGAAAATGAGAAAGATCTCTCTTTGACTCCAGTCATTTTTTCAGTTGTACTGGTCTGCTGGAAGTGTGTCATTCACTGAGCTTTCTGTTTTTTTTTTTTTTTTTTTTTTTTTTTTTTTTTTTTTGGTTTTTCGACACAGGGTTTCTCTGTGGCTTTGGAGGCTGTCCTGGAACTAGCTCTTGTAGACCAGGCTGGTCTCGAACTCAGAGATCTGCCTGCCTCTGCCTCCCGAGTGCTGGGATTAAAGGCGTGTGCCACCAACGCCTGGCTGAGCTTTCTGGTATTTAAGAAGAATGTATTATATTCGTAGGCAGAGTTTTGCTTTAGTTTTGTTTTTCTTAATTTTTTAGTCACTAAAGAGCTATAAAAAAGGACAGACACCAGAACCAAAAAAATTCTCCATTTTGTTGTTTGCATGCATATGAAATATGTGTGGAGAGAGAGAATAAACTATTCCCAGTAATAGGATAGTCTGCTTCCTATTAGTAAGTAGAAGAGCTATTTGGTCTGTTACTTGTCTTTACACTTAGAACAGAGGTACTTCACTCCTTATTTGTCTTCTGTTGATTATAAAGCACACATTGCCACTTACTGCAAACATAGCTATTGGGAGTGATGTCCACTTATTCAGGGACATTTGTTTCTTTTATAAGCCACAGTGTGGCTGTCCCAGAAGTATTAGGCTCTGATGTCATATCCTGCCTATGCTTGCTGCTGGTGTGACTGCAGTTTATCTTCTCTCCTTCAGTTTCCATATGTCAATCAAGATTTCCATATTACAATCAAGATTGTTGTATGTAGTTCAGGCAACAACATGTGTTGGTGGTGTTTAGAAAGTGCTCCCCGTATTCTTACTGCTCCTCATAAGCTAAAAGTCCAGCCCATCTGAATGAGCTCCTATCTTCCCAGAGTTTCTTTACATGATGAAATGAATAGCTTACAATTTTCTTTGAATAATTTTTGGGGCTGAGGATTTAGCCTAAATGATAACATGCTTGCCTAGCAGTCATAAAGCCTTAGGTTTAATCCCAGCAGGTAAATAATAACAATAATGATGACAATTTGGGAAACGACTTATTAACTTATATTATCTGCAGAAATACTTCAAATATATGTTAAGTGTTCCTAAGGCAATGATAATAACCGTTTTATTTTACCAATCAAGAGTATGCACTGCTGATGTGAAGTAAGGTTAAATGAAAGGACTGTGATAAAAGCTAAAGATCAAGTGCTGTAAGAACACACGAGAACATCTGAGTGTGTCTGCGTATCCACGAGTCACTAATGTAACTTGCTGGTTTTTCTCCAAACAGGAGAGCCTGACAAGGAGCTGAACCCTAAGAAGAAGATCTGGGAGCAGATCCAACCTGACCTGCACACCAATGCTGAGTGTGTGGCCACATACAAGGGGTCTCCCTTTGAGGTGAAGGGGAAGGGAGTTTGCAGGGCCCAAACCATGGCCAATAGTGGCATTAAATAAGTACTCTGTTACTGAAGGCCATGGAGAAACCTTAGTAACAATAAAGAGGAGTATATTGTCACACACACATCAAATGTGAGTTGCTCTTTTTTTGTGTGTGTGGACTTTTTTCAAATCTTGCTTTGTGTGTTTTCTCAGATACCTTGTCACAGCAACAGAAAATTGATTAATAGAAACTTGCTACCCAGAACTAGGGTCATTACTATAATTGTGTCTGACCATGTGCTTTAGAAGCCTTTGGAACTGGTCTAAAAGATGTGTTTATGCCACTTAGAGAAAGCCTAAAATAAGAAAGGGGGGAGGAAAAAAAAAGATGCTTCTGCTGGGACTTCAGAAGAGCATTCGTGCTGATCAGATTGCAGACAGTAAAGACTGCTAACCAGGTCTCAGACAGGAGCAAGAACTGTTTTGGCGGTAGGACTAGAGGCCGTTTATGCTCTGGGATTTTCTGTAAAGCGGAGTTTAGAGACAGGCTCATGTGGAGAAATGTTCAGGTCAGCACAGCACTCTGGGTGAGGCCTGGGATAGCTGGTTGGTTTGGCTAGATTGACAGCAGAAATCATAAAGCTCAACTCTAAACGTGGGAGAATTTGAAATTTTCAGGTTGAGTCATGGAAGGTGTGGCTACTGAAGAGATTCAGGCCATTCAAAGATGCTGAGAAGTAGGAAAGGTTCCTCCTCGAGGGCATCTCTGGGACTGCTGAGACCCTACCCATTGCAGGCTGGAGGATGTAAAGCATTAAACTCTTTAGAAGTGCCTTTCTGTACAGAACCTGCTCTTAACCTGTGTGTCAAATATCAGATACCCTGCACATCAGTTTTTACTTTACGATTCATAACAGCAAAATTACAGTTATGAAGTAGCATTGAAACAATGTTATGGTTGGTGGTCACCACAACTGTATCAAAGGGTCGCAGCATTAGGAAGGGTGAGAACCATTGACCTAGGCAGTTGTTTCTCCCAAAATTTCTCTTACCCTATTGAGCTATCCAAGTACTTTGAGGCCATTGCAACCATGCAAGAGGTCCCAGATAACTGTTCGTACTATCAGCAGATTGGCATTGTCCCTTTGATGTTGATTTTGCAGAGATGCAGAATGCAAGGGTTGTAGGACCACAAAGGCTTCCATATTGTAAAAGAAGGCTTGTGAGAAGAGGGCCAAGATCTCATGACATATATCCATCCCTCAGAGGTCAGTGGAGTGAAACGTGTTGGAGACTCAGGATGTTAGATGTGACAGAATTGTGGAATTAATGTCCACTGAGGAAGCCTGAGGGCAGCTCAAGGGAGCAACTGTCTTGGCTGCAACTGGAAATGCCATAGAATAGAAGCCTCTCAAACAGTGGCATTATACCATGCCATCATATGTGCCTTTGAGGAACAGAACTGGTGAGCAGTGAGAACCTTGGGAATGAAGATGTCCAAGTGAGGTATACATTTCAAATGTGCTCTGTTTATTCACACAAACACTCCTTATGCTGTTATAAAGATTACAGTAGTCTCTTAAACAGACATCTCACCAACTGGGGATGGGCAGGAAATACTGCAGGCTTCTTCTGGGAGCCCTCTGGTGAGGCCCATGTCTGCTGTGGCAGGGTGGGAGTCTGGAACTGATAGGCAGGCATGCGTGAACTCAGCCAGAGTGACACAGTGGCCAGTCTATAGTCCTATTGCAGACAGTATCAGCACAGAGGCTTGAGATGCCGTGTCTTGGGAGCTCTTGGGGTCACTCCTAAGTTCCAGTTTTGTATCAGTCTGATGAGCCTTAGCTTTGTGATCAGCACTCATGGCTTAGGGCATTTTGTCACTACAATTGAAAGTTGGCTCATGCATGCAGTTTCCTGGGCAGTTGTACTAGGGTCTCTAATGGGACAGAATTGGTAGACTTAATCTGTATATATTAAAAGGGGGCCTATTAGAGTGGATTACAGCCTATGGTCTGGTAGCCCAAAGATGACTGTCTCCTTGTGGAAGGACCAAGAATCTGAGACTTGTTCAGTTCATGCGGCTGGGTTTCTCATGCAGTCTTCAGGCTGTGTTGGAATCCTGAGGAATTAGATTCTACCATCAGTGAAATAATGGCTCAGCAGCAGGATAGACTTGAGAGTAAGGGCAAGCCAGCAAAAAGCAAAAGCTTCCTTCTCCCATGACCTTTATGTGGTCTGCTATCTGAAGGTGTGGCCCATGTTTAGGGTGGGTCTTCCCACTTTGAATTGACAATCAAGACATAAATACCTCACAGGTCTGCCCATGTGCTTTGCGTTTTAGTTCATTCTAGATGTAGTCAAGTTGGAACACAAGATTAGCCATTGTTGCAGGCATTATGGGTTATATGAGAATCAAGCTGAGTGAGCCCTAAGAAGCAAGACAGTGAGCCATATTCTTCCGTGGTCTTTGCTTCAGTTCCTGTCTTGAGTCCTTGCCTTGTCCCACCCTCACCTCCTGTGATCTATAAACTAAACAAACCCTTCCCAAGTTGTTTTGGTCTTTGTTTTGTTACAGAAGTCAATAAGAAGCAAACAGTGGAAATGGATACCAGGATCTGGGCTGTTGCTGTGACAGCTCTATACATGTTTACCAAGTGGAGTCAGAGATAGACTGATAAACGGTAGTTTATTGAGGAAAAGTTCTCACACAAGGCAGCCAGTGACCAGGAGATTTTTGGGGTTTGGGGGCTGGCAGAACAATTGAGTCCTGGGAGTTTAATGAGCTGTTGTGGGAACTTGGAGATGAAGCTGAGGAAGGGAGATGGTGGCCTGGCTTGTGAAGTTTCTGAGGGAAGCAAGGACTGTCATGTACTGTTTTGTTTTGAGAATCCATGGCTTTGGTCAGCTGGAGTTGACTCAGCTGTGATTAACAAGAGACTAGAACTACTGAAATAAAACTTTTGCTTTACTGGGACAATCCTTGCTGGTCAGCTGGAGCTAAGGAATTGGAAATTAAGACAAGATAAAACATTGTTGAAATGAAATTTTCTGGGGATGTTTCCCTGAAGTCACCCCTCAGAAGATGTGGTCCACAGGGGCTTATGGCTGCTAGCTAGTAGCTGCATTTGGTGATGTGTAAGGGTCACCCAGGTGATACTGGCTTTGAAGACATGAAATAGTCATGGAGAACAGCTGAGACTTGGCACTGTGTGGCCTAAAAAAGCAGGCAAGGGAGGCCGTTGGTGAGGGTGTAGCCTCACAGTGGAGATGCCAGCATATTTGAAATGCTAGGTGTTGTAACTTTTAAAAAAGCAGCACTTGAGAGAAAGATGCCCTCAAGTGGAGGGTTTTTTTGGGGGGGGAGGGGCGGGGACGGGTATCATGAGAAGGGAAAAAAGGAGGAAGACCAGCTTCCAGAGACAGGAGCAGCTGGAGAGAGGAAATAGGCAGGAAGGTAGAGGACAGGAGGGGAGGGGAGGGAAGAGGGAGAGACAGAAAGAGGAGGATGGGAGTTGGGCAGGGCCCTGTTGTAAGGGAACATAGTGAATGTGCACAAGTGGTGCTCTTAGTGGCTTCAGCTAAGGTCATACTCTGTCAGAACCCCAAAGACAGGCCAGGACAGATGCCTGAATGCTAACTAGCACTGAGACAACTACCAAGGACAGTAACAGTCCTGGGGGGAGGGGTCAGACACTGACTAGACGCTGTTGAATTGTGGGTTTACTTTGATTTAATTATGCTGATGCTCTGCTTCTTCCCTCTTGGAGTAAGAAAGTATATGCCTTAATTTTGATTTTTTAGGAGCCCACAGTTGGGACATTTTGACCTTTTAAAGAGATAATTAGATATTTTATAGGCTGAACTTTTTGAAGTGTTTGAAGTTTTTAAAATCTGCAGGACTCTTCAGGTTATTTGTGTTTTATATGGTGATATTTAAGGTTTTTGTGTTTCATGTTGTGATATTGATATTAACATGAGATGTTGGGGATAAACAAGAAAGGAAGGCGTGGTGGTTTGAATGAGAATGGCCCCATAGGCTCATATATTTGAATGTTTGGGTCCCAGTTAGTGGAATTGTTTGGGAAAGGTTAGGAGGTGTGGCCTTGTAAAAGAGGTGTGCCACTTGGGTGGGGTTTTGATATTTCAAAAGCCGGTGTCTGTCTCTGTCCACCTCCTGCCAGCAAAGCAGTATGTAAAGCACTCAGCAACTGCTCCAGAACCATACCTGTCAGCTCCCCAATAATGGTCATGACTAACCCTCCGAAGCTGTTAGCAAGCCCCCAGTTAAATGCCTTCCTTTATAAGTTGCCTTGGTCATGGTGTCTCTTCATAGCAAGGCAACAGTAACTAAGACGGAAGTTGGTACCTGAAGTTGGGCTTCACTGTGACCATGCTGTTGTTTGGAGGACTTTGGGACTTTGGACTAGAAAAGCCATTGAAAGCTTTAAGTGGGATTTAAAGGGTCATCCTTTGGGTCGGATAGCCCAGCCCAAGAAGTTTCAGAAGGGAATAATATTAATACTAGCAGCTGGGTTGCAGGCCATTCTTGTGATATTTGGACAAAGAATGTGGCTGCATGTTGCCCCGTCCCAAAAACGTGCCTGGAGCTAAATTAAAATGATATGGATTAAGGTTGTTGGTAGAGGAGATTCTGAGACAGCCTAGTGTTATGATAAATCTTTCTGCCAACCCACCCCATCTATATATGTTATAAGACTTATCTTTATAGAGGATGCCTTTTGCTAGCTCCCTCTCCTGCCGGTGGCTCACATCCGGCTGCTGGAGGAGGCAAAGGGGAAAGGGGCCACTTCCTCTTTCTCCTCTTTCTCCTTGCTATGTCACTTCCTTGCTGGAACATCACTTCTCTACTACATTTCCCAGAATCCTCTATGACTCCTAGTCCTGTCTAACTTGCTATTTCATTGGCCAAACAGAACTTTATTTAACAATCAGTAAGATAAACACACAGTACATTCCCCATCAGCCTAGAAGTGACCATCATATGGCTGTTAGATCTTAAACAGATCTACAGTGCAAAGGAGCAAGCAGGGCAAATAGAAACAGTAAATGTACAGTTTGAGAAGAAAAGGAATACCAGGCAATATAATGTTGGAGCCAAATCTTGTGCTCAAGGGAATAAAAAGTTTAAAGACAGGCCTGATTCAAAATGGAATAAAAGGAGTGGTGCCCTCAGAGCAAGACCAGTTAAGCTTTCGATTTATAAAAAGGAATTAAAGGAAAATTTAAGCAACAAAGGAAACCATCAACAACAGATCTAATTTAAGGAATAGGCCCCACCCCCAGCAAGCAGAAGAAGTTAGCAGCTTTGGCTGGCCATGTGGTTCCAGCTGTAGAATTAAGGATATAGGAAAGGGATTGTAGAATCTTCCCCCAAGGTTATAAAAGCTGCCAAGGCCAGAAGTGTGGCAGGGGAGTGGAGGCCTGGAGAGGCCATTTCATGAAGCTGTGAAAGGAAGCCTGGTTTGCTTTGGAAACCCCGAGTTGTTTGAGATGCCAGTGCCATGGGATTCGTGCCAAGGAGAGCCGCTAATAGGATGTGGAACAGGCCAAGAGAGAGAGAGAAGTGTATTGCAGTCAGCAAAGCAGAGTTTGGAGTTTTCGCTGCTGGGTCACAGTCTTGTTTTGTTCCAATATTTCCTCACTTTCCTCTGTTCTGGGATGGAATGGTAATGTATATTCTGTGCCATTGAATGTTGAAAGTATGTGATCTGCTTTTTTGCTGTTGCTTTTACATGGGGTTACAGTTACAAGATTACCTTGAGTCTCAAAGGGAATGGACTGAATGCATTTTGTATTATCATATGACTTCAAGCCGGTAATGACCAGGGAATGGAATGTGGTAGCTTGAATGAGAATGAGCCCCATAAGCTCATTATTTGAATGCTTGGCACCCAGTTAGTGGAACTGTTTGAGAAAGGTTAGGAGATGTGGCCTTATTGGAAGAGGTGTGGCATTGTTAGAGGGGGTGGGCTTTGAGGATTCAAAAGCCCATGCCAGGCACAGTGTCTTTCTCTCTCTGCTGCTGCTTGATGATCAGGATATTAAACTCCAGCACCATGCCTGTCTGCTTCCTGCCATGATGGTCATGGATTGACTCTCTGAAACTATAAGAAGTGTACAATTAAATGCCTTTATGATTTAACCTTGGTCATGGTGTCTCTTCTTAGCAGTAGAACAATAACTAAGATAGAGGGTTATGGTTTAATAGTAAGGTATTGCAGTCTGTTGGCCTGTTGTTTTATGTCAATTTATCACAAGCTATAGTTATCCGGGAAGAGGAACCTCAGTTGAGAAAAGGTGTCTGTCTTATTGCCTGTAGGCAAATCTGTAAGGCATTTCTCTATTAATGATTGATGTAGGACATCCCAGCCATGAGGAGAAATCCAGTTGGCAGCATCCTTCCATGGTCTCTGCTTCAGTTACAGCCCCCAGGTTCTTGCAAGCCTGTCCCAAGGAAAGTTAATGATTTCTCTCCTAAACCTGTATGTCTTATGGTGCTTTTCTTGTAGTGGTCTATCAGTTGTATGAAGACTGCCACACACTTGATAGGGGGAAACATTAAGTTTTCTCTCCCCAATTTGGTAAAACTTAATAATTTCTGTTTACTATTTTTTTCTGGAATATCTGTTTTCCAATTTCTTTTGGAAAGTAAGGGAGTGGATTTTGACCCTAATTGACTAATAACAGAATCACTAGGTTTAAGATAGATGGATGGATGGGATAGATAGATGACTTTTAAATAGGAACAGCTCCTTTGGGATAGGCCCACTCATAGCTGATTCTTCGGTAGTAACCTTAAGTTTTTCAACAGTGAGGCAGAAAAATCTCTGCAGAGCTGCATGTTCAGGTGCCAGCTGACTGGAACAGGGTGGAGCAGCTTGCTCACACTTGTTTCTTGTACTGTAGAGTTGTAGATGTTCTTCTGAATAAGTCTTGGCAGTGATGATTTGTAGGAGTTAACTCCAAAAGTATTTGGAAGAAAAACCTGGAACAATGAAACAATTACTGATTTGAAAGCAAGCCATCTGGATTTTCAGAGTGTGAGTTAATTAGGAATATTGTATTTTTCATCCTAATGTATCCCCTTGTTTGTATTTTCTCCTTTTATCCCTAGCTTCTACTCCCCCTCCTTCTGACACACTCTATTCCCAGTTCTCTAGATTTTGCCTTCATCATCATCATCATTTACTAGCTGGTGAGCTATTGTCCTTAGCAACAAGAGCAAAACAAGCCTGAGGCTCAGTAATCACAATGAATAATCCTCTTTGATGAGGGGTGACTATTCTTCTTGCTCTCCCTTGCTATACAGTGCCTACAGAATTGTCCAAATATCAGTTAATGTTTGCTCATCGGCCTTCGGGGCCTTTCTGGCAAGGCTACTCCTTACAAAGTATCACATTTGTTTTTGTAAATTGCCTCATTAGAATATTATACATCCCCATAGAGAAATGCTTTTGATATATACATCCCCTTAAGATTTTAGCCCTAAGATTAAATATTTGGCTGATACTAGTTCATTAAAACCCTCTCCGATTTTCACACCTGGGAAATTTGGAAAGAGCAGAGAAGAGTCATCCAAAATCAACATCACAACTGAATTTCTCTCTTAAAAGACTGATGAAAATGCAAACTAAAAGTCACTTTCAATAAGTTAACAAAAGAATAATTGTGGTTGAAATAACTTCTTTCTGTAACCTTCATTTGTTACATGAAAAGATACCATTTTCTCCCCAAAGAAGCACATATTAAAAACAAAAACATTCGAAGAATGTGAAATAAAATTTACTTTTAAAATAAATTCAGAAGTAGCAATCTGTTACCAGTGCCTGGCCATCCTCTATTGAGACAAACCAGGGAGGAGACGACAATTGCTAGAGGACATGGTTTTATTCAAATCCAGATTTGAGGAAACAGAATAGAGACCATATGCCTCACAGAAAAGGGGGAGGTGGTCCAGGGCGTCATTAAGCTCCTTAATGATCTGTATTCGCCAGTGAGAGTTCCCTGAAAGGCAGACATGGTCTGACTCTTCTTGAGTATCCTGCATCCCAATTAATACACTAAGAGGTACTAAGAAGTTTGTCCCATCTAAGTGAGAACACCAAGTATGAAGGGTTACTATGTAAGTAAGTAATGGTGACCAATGCGTCTTCCAGGGCTTTGTTTACTTACTGTACCTACCTCAGCTAAGGAAAACTGTTGCTTCCTAATTAGGTTTCTCTCCTTTATATTTTTTTTTCATTTTTTTCCTCTAATTTTTAGTTTGTCCTCTTACAGTAATGCTTGAAAATCTTAGCCTTATGTGAAAACAAAGTATTATCCAAAATCTAGTAGGCTGGTAAAAGGAAGCAGTTCTAAGCCAAAAGGCAGGTATCCATAAACATGCTGTGGGGGCTAGAGAGATGGCTCAGAGGTTAAGAGCACTGACTGTTCTTCCAGAGGACCTGAGTTCAATTCCCAGCAACCATATGGCGGCTCACAACTTTCTATAATTCCAGTCCCAGAGGAACCAACACCCTCTTCTGGCCTCTGAGGGCATTGCATATATGTTGTGCATAAACATACATGCAAGCGAATAATCTATACACATGAAATAGAAATAACATCCCAAAACAAATAAATAAAAAAAAACAGTGTGAAGCAAAGTTTCTGAAAAGAACCTCGCCTTCCACTGACCCTTCTGCAAGGCTGACTGTTAGAACTTGAGTGATGTGAAGAGGTTGGAATGTTGCAAATCCAGAGCCAAGTTGGGTCACCTTTAACCCACTTCAGAACCATTTATTTTCCTCCTCAGTACCAGTCTTAAGATCCATGTGACCAGTAGATAAATCCTTTGGAATGTAGGAGCAGATTCCTCGTTTGAAACCAACCAGTGGGCTAAGGTTGTTGTCAGATAGCTTCTGAGGCCCACAGAAGAATTTCCCTGCTTTTCTATGACCACCGTTTTACTGAAAGTGCACTGATTTATGAAATCCTTTGTTCTGTTACCATAAATACATCATCAAACTGCTATCACCTTGGAACATAGCATTTGGGGTATGCAGTCTGTTCCTGGACCATAGTTACTCTTAGTAAGCTCCATGTTGAGTATCTCTAAGGGATGCACTTTGAGGAGGAGTGGTAAGTTTTTTGCATCTACAATAACTTAAAAAAGAAAAAGGTAAAAAAACAACAACAAAAAAAAAAACAGGAATCAAGTTAGAGATTATTCCTTGAGATTTTATATCTAGAAAAATTAGAGCCAGTTGGTTTGGATGGAAATCACTAAAGTCCCCAAAAGGGCACACACTAATCAGGCTCTGGCTCGTTTCTCAAAAGCACCCAGTGTACTATCCTGTATGCTCAGAATTTCAAGTATACTATCTTATGAGCTTCAAAATGTTCAAAGAACAATACAAAATGGATCCCTACAAAATGGGAAAAGATCTTTGCCAACCCCACATTTGACAGAGGGCTGATCTCCAAAATACGAAGAACTCAAGAAACTAGAATTGAAACTACCAACAAATCCAATTAAAAAATGGGGTACAGATCTAAATAGAGATTTCTCAACAGAACAATCTCAAATGGTGGAAAGACACTTTAGGAAATGCTTAACATCCTTAGTCATCAGGGAAATGCAAAATCAAACTAGTCTGAGATTCCATCTTACACTGATCAGAATGGCTAAGATCAAAAAACAGCCAATGACAGCTTATGCTGGAGAGGATGTGGAGAAAAGGGAACATTCCTCTATTGCTGGTGGGAGTGCAAACTTGTACAGCCGCTGTGGAAATCAGTATGGCGATTTCTCAGAAAATTAGGGATCAGCCTACCTCATGACCCTACAATACCACTCGTGGGCATATATCCAAAGGAGGTACATTCACACCAAATGGACATTTGCTCAACTATATTCATAGCAGCATTGTTTGTAACAGCCAGAACCTGGAAACAACCTAGATGCCCCTCAACTGAAGAATAGATAAAAAAAAAAATGTGGTATATTTACACAATGGAGTACTACTCAGTGGTAAGGAAATATGTACCTGATTTCCTGTTACATGTATGAATTCCAATAGAACTTCCAACATCACAGATATAATAACATTATCAAATTAGCAAAATTAGAGAAATCAGTGGGAAAATACAAGAAATAACAAGACCATAAAACAAATAACAAAGGCAAAATAAGGAGAAATATCCTTTGTGCTTTAAGAGAGGACATGATTTAGTAATGGAATGTTATTTGACAAAACACTTGTATACCCAAACTTCAAAATAAATTTAGGAAATGTTAGAAAAATCAATCTGATAATATCAGGAAACCTTGTAAAAAAAAAAAAAGAAAGAAAGAAAGAAAGAAAAGAAAAAGAACCCAGAAAACTTGAACTTTTGGGAATCAAGTAGTATAGAAAATCAGAGTTTGAGAAATCCTTTGTGTTGCTCATCTGGTGCAAGATAACCATATTATCAATTATTATACATTTCCTTTTAGTTCTTTATTAAAGCTGCTATGTGTCACACATACATGAAATGCATACCTGATATGGGAAGTGCTTCTGTGTATGTGTTTGTCTTACCGGATGATAAATAAAGTACTGTTTGGCCAGTGAGGCAGCAAGTTAGACAGGACTAAGAGTCAAGGAGGATTCTGGGAAGTGTAGTAGGAAGTGGTGATCCAGGCAGGAAGTGCATAGCAGGGAGACTTATATTTAAGGAAGGACAACCAGGAAGTGCCCCCTTTTTTTCCCCTCTGCTCTTCCTCCATATGCGCCATGTGATCCACCGGCAAAAGAGGGCACCAGCGGAATGCATCCTCTATAAGATAAGTCTTATAAAATATATAGATTTATGATAATTAAGACTGAGCTAGCAGATGAGGAATCCTAGTAATCCTAGTCATTGGCCAAGCAGCATTTGTACCTGATACAAGTCTCTGCATTAATTTGGGCCCTAACTCGGCAGGCAGAACCCAGGCAGTTGGTAGAGACCGCCCACATGGCAGAAAGATTTATCGTAACACAAACCCATCACTTTCACTCCACCCCTTCCACCACCACTGCCAATCCCCTCTTCCCAAATTCATTTTGTTCTTTTGATTTTTGCCTTGACAGGATTGGACCAAGGGCCTTGTGCAAGCTAGACAAGCACTCCACTACTAGGTCACATTGCTAATTTGTCTATGGTATATTTAAAATTGATTAAAGAAATTACAAATTTCCCAACATTTAAAAATTACTAATAACATGAGAAGTCAAAGGCCTATTGTCCTGATTTTATCATTACATATTATATAACATGCATTTAATTCCCACAATAAACTGTGAAGATGTACAAATGTTATGTATCAATTAAGCAAACATTATAGTTAAGCCATTCTGGTTCCCTATAACAAAGAGCAATATATAAGATAATGGGAGAGAATTTTAAGGGTGAATCTGACACTGCCTATCTTTAGCTGTCTTCCCTTACAAGTAGGAAGTTGATGATTTATTTAATAAACACCATCTGTGCTAGAGTTGAAATAATAGCGAGCATAAAAGTAGCCTTTTGAGAACTGCTTTTGGAAAAAACCCACCAGTTATAATCCTCTTTCTACTGTAAATTACTACAAGTCTTTCATAGTAAGAAAAATAAAACAAATATGATGTAACTTTATGAAAACCATATATGAGTTAGTGGTGTTCTGGGAAAATTCCTATATGATCACATATGAAGGTGATATGATTCTGGCTTGGTGATAGATTTGGCTCTTGATAACCAGAATTGCTTTCCTTTCACTATTGCTGTTGTACTAAAGCCACCCTGAAGGACACTCTCAACGGGCAAGTCATCCTAAAGCTTTGTAGAAATGCAAATAAGAGACTCGGGAGGCACCCCATTCCTCAGTCAAGACTGCATTTCTAGTCAGCCATGATAGTGATTGTAGGGATTTGCTGAAGAGCTTGCTCTGAGTTTTCCTTAATGTTTCTAAACATTCATAGGGCCAGGGGGGTCTCCCTAAAGCAGAAAGGAAAGATAACACCTAGACTCTATCACACTCTGATTCACACAGTTGTTGCTGTAACTAAGGAGTATGTGTTCCAAGAGAGGAAAACTACCCTGGCAATTTTCCGTCTCTTGTATCAAGTAAGCAGTGAGGTTAATTTCTTTAAAAATCTATTCATTTTAGCTTGTTTTCAAATATAGTGAGGGGCTCATAAACTACAAGAAACTTTGCTCCACTTTCTTCACAAGGTACACACCCTATGAAATTGTGTCAAGATAATGAATGAAATGAAATGGCGTTATCAAAATCTCCAAAGCTACTCCACAGCATCCTTTTGCTTCCCTGATCCCCATCACTTCTACCTCCAGAGTAGTTAGGTGGCATAAGGCACACTTCATGTCTGGCTTCTTTCTCTTGGCCTTGTAGTTAAACAGTTGTTTTGACTGTTACAGATAATTGAGTTTGTTCATTTCCATCACTGTAACACCTCACTGTATTAATATACTACAATTTGCACATCATTCTATTAATGAACATTTGGACAGTTTTCAGTTTTTAGCTATTATGAATGGTGCCACCATGAGCATTCTTGTATATACATGTTTCTTAATGCATAAATATACTTTCTGTTGGATAAATACTTACAATTCTGATATCATGAGATTTGCATTAGAAATCTTAAATCCTTGATACTAGTTTTTATTTGCAATTTTCCAAAATGGATATATAGCAGTACGGGAAATTCTCATACCCAATATTCATGTGAACAAAGTCATATTTCAAAATCAGATTTCTGGCCCTAATTGATGCCCGTGCTCTTTTCTTTGCACAAAGTTTTATGTAAAATTAAGAACTTGATAATGGTTTTCTTTTATAAATTCCATGATTCTTTCTAAGATTTTAATTCTTTGTCCATTGCACCAGTTTCCTTTATCATACAGGAAAGCATGCCTCTGCTGAACGGAATTTAGCAGAGTTAACAGGGTATCAGAAGCCTCGTGCAAATATTCATCTTCACTAATCCCTGCTGCTTCTATTTTTTCTGCATGGGTAAAAAGAACAGCAGTGTAATTCTTCCAAGAATCTCCCAGAAGTTCCTGAAAGAAAGAGAAATTAAATGACTATTTGCCTTGGACTCTATTCCTCAAAAATGAGCAAAGCCATTATTAAAGTCCGGTGTCATTAGCCAACAGATCCATGTGTCATGATATTTCTGAAAGCTGATATATGTAATAGGAAGTGGTTATGAGCTCAAGTGTTGTTAGCACATCAAGAAAGATGGAGGGGGTTTCTGAACAACAAAAGGCTTTAGTTTGCTGTTTTACTTTGCTGTTATAATTGATACATGAAAACTTAACACTGCAGAGTATCCGTCTACACTGCATGTAGTATGACCAGAATTCAGGGGCTGCTTGTAACTTTACACCACAACCAGACCCTGTTAGAACCACTCAATTTCTTTAACTTGTGGTACCTTGAGCGAGGCAGTTGTTACAGCATCTATTTTTTTTTTGGATGTCATGTTATCACCACTAAAGTATCTACTAAGGGATTAAAATGACATAATCTGGTTATGCTCTATTGATTAGCTAGATGACAAGTAATGGAAAAGCTAAGATCAAAATCCATTTGGTGAGTTGGAACGACTACACAAGATTACTGTAACCCTCATGTTCCTCTTGCCACATGCCTGGAATCAAAGGCAATTTATCAAATGGCTTCTTCTAATGTGCTTGAAAAGCACTCAAGACTGTTGTCCCTTTGTTTAGTGATATGTGAGGCTTGGTTGTGCAATAAATTCTTGTTTGATTAGTGAAAATTAACTGATAGAAAGCAGAAACCATGGCATGTGGCATATTGCTCATCCAATGCAAAAGGCATCCAGGAGTAATCATTTGACTTTGGAATGTTTCCAAGCTTATATGAAATCATAACCAAGTGACAATAAAGGAACATTTTCTCCTCTCTATGTGCTCCCACAACTGAAATATTTACCAGTTTATAATACTTTTCAAAAAATGCAAAATGTCTATGAATGAATATAACAAGAAATAGCAAAGACTTCCATCTAGAAGAAAGGAAACAAAACTGAAGAATTAGTGGAAGTATTATGGTATGCTTTTTAAATGGACAATCTCTTTTAGTCTCCTGCCTCCTATCTCCATTCCCACTTTCTCTCTTATTTCAGTTTGGTTTGGTGTGGTTTGAGTTTTTTTTAAGACATAATCATACTCTGTCAACACAAAGCTTTGCCATCATACTATAACTATTCCTGCTGTGGCATCTACATTAGTAATGTTTTCATTGAAACAGTCTGGGAAGCCGTGTCTCAATGTATGTAACAAATTCATGCTTGGTGTTTATGCTGTTGTAAAATGGAGGGAAGAGTGGGAGGTAAAGAGTAAAGAAAAGAAGAAGTAAAGGAAGGAGTCAGGACAAGTGGGTCTAATATGATAATACCTATGAAAACTCTGAGACAGGGATTTTAGAGATATCTATGGCTTTGAATACTAATGACAGACCCTGGGAACAGTCTAGCTTTTATCAGAGCCATTTGTTTATACGTATACTACTGAAACATAGCAGTGACCTCTTTGAAGGCACATTGTGTATCTGCAGTCATCCTAGGGTTCCAGTACGCTGTGAATTCTCGGCAATATCTGCAGAAGATTTTGGATTTGTCTTTATTTTTATTTATTGTTTTAGTCACATATCAATCCCCCCATTCCCTCTCCCTCCCATCCTCCCATGTTCCTCACCAACTCCCCCCAACCTGCCCCTACCCACTCTCCAAGGATAGTGAGGCTCTCCAAGGGGGACCATCAAATTTCATCACATCATTTGGGGGGAGGGCCTAGGCCCTCTTTCATCTATCTGGGCTGCAATAGTATCCCTCCATAGGAAATGGGCTTCCAAAGTCCATTTGTGCACTAGAGATAAACACTGGCTCCACTGTTAGAGGTCCCATAGACTACCCTGGCCTCCTAGCTGACACCCACATTCAGAAGGCTTGGTTTGGTCCAATGCTGGTTCCCCAGCTTTAAGACTAGGGTCTCCTTGCTCTCGCTAGGTCAGGTCAACTGTTCCTTTTCTTTCTTTCTTTCTTTCTTTCTTTCTTTCTTTCTTTCTTTCTTTTTTTTCCTTTTTTCTTTTTTTCTTTGGAAACAAGATTCTTTTATATGTCAATCCCAGTTCCCTCTCCATCCCCTCCTCCCCTGCCCTACTACCACCCATCCCAACCCCTTTAAGCTCCCCAGGGAGGGTGAGGCCTTCCATAGCGGATCTTCAAAATTTGCCATATCATTTCAAGCAGGGCCTAGAACCTCCCCTGCGTGTCTAGGCTGAGAGAGTATCCCTCCAGGTGGAGAGGGCTCCCAAAGTCCATTCGTATACTAGGGATAAATACTGATCCACTACCAGAGGCCCCATAGATTGCCCAGAACTCCAAACTGGCATGCTTACTCAGGGGGTCTGGAACAGTCCTATGCTGGTTTCCCAGCTATCAGTCTGAAGTCCATGACCAACCCCTTGTTCAGGTCAGCTGTCATCACAGCATTATTTGTAATGGCCAGAACCTGGAAACAACCTAGATGCCCCTCAACTGAAGAATGGATACAGAAAAAGCGGTACATTTACACAGTACTACTCAGCAAGGAAAAACAAAACAACAGAATCTTGAAATTCACAAGCAAATGGATGGAACTAGAAGAAACCATTCTGAGCTAGGTAACCCAGTCACAAAAAGACAAACATGGTATGTACTCACTCATATGTAGATTTTAGACATAGAATAAAGGATTACCAGCCTACAATCCACACCGCCAGAGAAGCTAGGAAACAAGGAGAACCCTAAGAGAGATATACGTGGTCCCCTGGAGTAGGGGAAACGGACAAGATCTCCTGAGCAAATTGGGAGCATGGTGGGAGGGGAAAGGGAACTAGGAGAATGAGAAGGGGAGAAGAGGAGGGGTGAGGAAAACATGATGGGGCAGGGAGGTTGAGTTGGGGGAAGAACAGAAGAGAGCAAGATAAGAGATAATATAATAGAGGGAGACATTATAGGTTTAAAGAGAAATCAGGCACTAGGGAAATGTCTGGAGAACTACAAAGATGACACCCAACTAACAATCTAAGCAACAAAGGAGAGGCTACCTTAAATGCCCTCTCCTGATAATGAGATTGATGACTAATTCATATGCCATCATATAGCCTTCATCCAGCAGCTGGTGGAAGTAGAAACAGACACCCACAGCTAAACTTTGAACTGAACTGAAATCCAGTTGCAGAGAAGGAGGAATGATGAGCATAGGGGTCCATACCAGGCTGGTGAAACCCACAGCAACAGCTGACCTGAACAAGGGAAAACTCTTGGTCCCCAGACTGATAGCTGGGAAACCAGCATGGGACTGATCCAGACCCCCTAAATGTGGATGTCAGTGAGGAGACCTTGGAAATCTATGGGGCCCCTTGTAGTGGATCGGTACTTATCCCTAGCATAGGAATGGACTCTGGGAGCCCATCCCACATAGAGGGATACTCTCTGAGCCTAGACACAAGGGGGTTGGCCTAGGCCCTATCCCAAAGGATATGACAGACTTTTAAGACCCCCCTATGGAAGGCCTCACACTCCCTGGGGAGCAGAAAGGGTATGGGATTGGTAGGGTGTTAGCTGGGGGAGTTAGTTAGCAGGGGAGGAGGGGAGGAAGAAGGACCTGGGATTGACATGTAAAATATTCTTTCTAATTAAAAAGAAAGAAAAGAAGGGAGAGAGGGAGGGAGCAAAAGGAAAGGAAGAGAGAGAGAGAGAGAGAGAGAGAGAGAGAGAGAGAGAGAGAGAGAGAGAGGAGAACAGGAGGGGAGAGGATGACATGAGAGAGCAGGAAGATTTAGTTTAGTCAGGGGAGAGCAAGAAAAGAGATATCACAATAGAGGGAGGCATTATAGGTTTAAAGAGGATTCGGATTCTAGCACCAGGGAAATGTCCAGAGATCTCTAAGTTTGACCTCAATTAACAATCCAAGCAGAGGATGGCAGGTCAACTCTTTCTGCAGGTTTCTCCAGCACAGTCTTGGCTTCTTTGCTCATCTCTCCTCCCTTTCTGCAACTGGATTCCAGGAATATGGTTCAGTGTTTAGCTGTAGGTACCTGTTTCTGCTTCGAACAGCTACTGGATGAAGGCTCTAGAAATGGCAACCAAGGTGTCATCGATCTCATTATAGGCGAAGGGCATCAAAGGCAGCCTCTCCACCTCTGCCTAGATTCTTAGTTGGGTCATCCCTGTGGATCCCCTAACTTTTCCCCAGTTCTAGACCTCTCTCCAAACATATACTGACTCCCTCTATCAAGGCATCTCCTTTCTTGCCCTCTTCTATTCCTCCCCTATCTCTGTCCCCCTGTTCTCTCCTGTTCTTCCCCCCCTCCCCTTCTCACCCTAAATGGAAAGATATCCCATGTTCTTGGATCGGTAGGATCAATATAATAAAAATGGCAATCTTGCCGAAAGCAATCCACAGATTCAATGCAATCCCCATCAAAATCCCAACACAATTCTTCACAGACCTTGAAAGAACAATTCTCAACTTTGTATGGAAAAACAAAAAACCCAGGATAGGCCAAACAACCCTGTATAATAAAGGATCTTCTGGAGGCATCACTATCCCTGACTTCAAGCTCTACTATAGAGCCATAGTCCTGAGAACATCTTGGTATTGGCACAAAAATAGACAGGTCGACCAATGGAATTGAATTGAAAACCCTGATATTAACCCACACACCTACAAATACCTAATTTTTGAAAAATAAGCTAAAGTTGTACAATGGAAAAAAGAAAGCATCTTCACCAAATGGTGCTGACATAACTGGACGCAGACATGTAGAAGATTGCAGATAGATCCATATCCATCACCATGTGCAAAATTTAAGTCCAAATGGATCAAAGACCTCAACATAAATCCAGCCACACTGAACCACTTAGAAGAGAAAGTTGGAGGTATCCTTAAAAGAATTGACACAAGAAACTACTTCCTGAACATAACACCAGTAGCACAGAACTGAGATAGACAATTAATAAATGGGACCTCCTGAAACTGAGAAGCTTCCGTAAGGCAAAGACACAGTCAACAAGACAAAACAGCAGCCCACAGAATGGGAAAAGATCTTTACCAACCCCACATCTGACAGAGGGCTGATTTCCAAAATATACAAAGAACTCAAGAAGCTAGCCACCAAAACACCAAACAATCTAATTAAAAAGTAGGGAGCAGACTTAATAGAGAATTCTCAATAGAGGAATCTAAAATGGCTGAATGACACTTAAGAAAGTGTTCAACATCCTTAGTCATCAGGGAAATGCTTCTCAAAACAACTCTGAGATACCATCATATACTAGCCAGAATGGCTAAAATAAAAAACACCAATGATAGTCTATGCTGGAGAAGATGTGGAGAAAGAGGAGCACTCCTCCATTGTTTGTGGGAGTGCAAACTTGTACAGCCACTTTGGAAATCAGTATGGCGGTTTCTCAGGAAAATGGGAATCAATCTACCTCAAGATCCAGCAATTCCTCTCTTGGGCATACACTCAAAGAATGCACATTCATACAACAATGTGCATATGTTCAATTATGTTCATAGCAGCATTGCTTGTAATAACTAGAACCTGGAAGCAACCTAGTTATCCCTCAGCTGAAGAATGGATGGAGAAAATGTGGTACATTTACACAATGGTGTATTACTCAGTGGAAAAAAACAAACGATGAAATCTTGAAATTCGCAGGCAAATGGATGGAACTGGAAGAGAACATCCTGAGTGAGGTAACCCAATCACAGAAAGACAATCAGGGTATGCACTCACTCATATATGGATATTAGACATAGAGCAAAGGATTACCAGCCTACAATCCACACCACCAGAGAAACTAGGAAACAAGGAGGACCCCAAGAGAAGAACACATGGTCCCCCAAAGAAGGAGAGGGGGACAAGAACCCCTGAGCAAATTGGGAGCACAGGGGGAGAGAGGAGGGAGGTAAGATTTTGGATTTGAATCCTCTTGGCTGAGTCAAATAGCAGGTTTAGTTTGGTGTTGAGGGTTCCGTTCTGAATTTTATTCCCTGGGACACAATCGTGTACTTCTGAGTTTTATAGCTCACCGTGGTAGATTTCTCACAGTCTGTGCTGCATGCAGAGCAAATCTCTGTAGGGATGAGTCCACCTATTTGCTCTTAACCAACAGACTGTATCTATCTCCACCACAGAATAACAGCTTCCCCTAAAACATCCTGTACCTCATCAGAATGTGTCTACCTCCACCACAGGGTTACAGCTTCCCTAACATCCTGTACCTAACGGACTGTGTCCTACCACCACAGAGTTACAGGTTCCCCTAAAACATCCTGTTTCAAGAAAAGATGAGCAGACTTTTAGAGATCCGTATATCAGACATGTCTTAACAGTAATACACAACGATTGTTCAAAGTAGTGCTTCAGTTGTCACAGTGTCATGTGCTTTTAAATCCCAATACATTTGAAATCTCATGTTTGCTGAACCATTAAAGAGCATAACTCTATAAATCTAAGTGTCCAATTGATGCCTACAACCCATGTCATGGCAAAGATATTCGTAGGACTGTTGTGCTTGCAGTGTGTTGAACATATCTCTGGTAGAGAGGAGACACATGCTGCAATGTGAATGAGCAGTAATATTAGGGTTGAACTGTGTCCTCCCCTAAGTCATATGCCAAGTCCTAATCCCCAGTCCCTCAGAATGTGACCTTATTTGGAAAAAGTGCCATAAAGATGTGATTAATTTAAGGAAAAGTCATTATGTTAGCTCCTGGTCCAGAATTATTAATGCCCTTATAAAATAGGGAAATTTCAACAGAGACACAAATATAAGGAAAAGGTCCTGGACCCTGCAGATAGTCTTGTACAGGAGAAAACAGTCCAGGAGAAGGCCTGGGACACATCATTTGCTCACGGCCCTCAGAAGAAACAAACCTTGCCAATTCTGTGACTTCAGACTTCTGACCTCAAGAACTAAGAGACCATAAATACCTGCTACTTGCTACAAAGGAATTAACAGGGGCCTGCAAGATGGCTCAGGGGATAAAAGTATTTACAGTTTGAGCCTGTATGTCTGATTAACACTAAAGGCTCACTGGAGAAAGCTTGTTCTCATCAAGAGAACAGGCTCTTTGGCCTGGGTAGAGACACAGTGTCCCAGCTAGGCCAGTCCAAGGGACCACCCCTTGAAAGGCAGACTCACCTAAGCCATGCTAAAGCAATAGGTGGAACAAGTTTCTCACTCAATAGCACTTTGAGCTTCCCCAGCATCTGGGGGCTCTCCTACTCTTTCTCTAAAGCATCCCTCCCACCAACCGGCTGCTTTCCCACCCTGTGTCTGACTTCCACACCAGCTTCCCTCCTCCATACTGCTCCTTTGAGTAGCTGCTGAGATTCGCAGCTTACCTG
The DNA here is from genome assembly GCF_003668045.3 of Cricetulus griseus. Taxonomy (NCBI): domain Eukaryota; kingdom Metazoa; phylum Chordata; class Mammalia; order Rodentia; family Cricetidae; genus Cricetulus; species Cricetulus griseus. The sequence goes on from NW_023276806.1 coordinate 26,440,888, forward strand.
CTCTGATTTTTTTTTAACTCTAATAAAAATTTCCTTGAGCTTTTGTTTGGAGCATTCTTAAACTATATTACTGAGACTAGGAAGAAGAGACCTGGATTTCCCTTGTATCATCAGGCAACCACGAAAGGGCCCCAAAAGTTCCAGAATATGATGACCTGAGTTAGATGCTTAGAGTCCACACAAAAGCCAATCCCAGTTGTCTTCTGACCTCCACACTCACGCTGTGGCCCCTGTGCATAGACACATATACATAGCCTAATAATGATGATGATAGGTCATAATAAAATTTAAAAAGAATTAACATAATGTACGAGTCGAGATTGTATGGTATCGGGATTTTATTTTCACTCAGGTCCAGATATTGATTCTTGCTCACACTCATATCTGAACATTTCTCACATTTAGAGCCTAAGAGCACCATTCGGCCCTTTTTATTTTTCTTCAGTGGTTTCTATACTTCAAAGTTATCTCACTCAGGATAGATGAATGGAAGCACTGAACGCTGGGCCACTCACAAGCCCACATGTGCAGCCACAGGGAAGTCTTTAAAGACTTTTTTTTTAATGAAAGGATACTTATCTCTTCAACTGTGAGAGAAAGTGCACTTTTGAGTTACTGCCCAAACCAGAAAAGTATGGCTGATTTACTTTATAATCTTTAGATTGGTCTTTGGCCAGAAAATAGTTGACTGTTTAAAAATAGTGTCACTTGGTGATAGTCATCATGTCAGTGGCCAAGCATACTCTCTGTGGACTTAGAGAATGAACAATCATGGTTGATTGATGTCTCAAAAGAAATTTAAGTAAGCAGAAGTAATTTATCTGGTGCTAATAATTAAAATATAGTACTAAGTTGAATGGAAATGCTGCAACCATTGGTTGTTTGGTTTCACAGTGCACACGAGTATGAGTCCATGTAGTCCTTTTGGGACAGCTAGCTAGAATATAAACTTGTTTTCCAGGAATGGTTCATTTTCTCAGGACCTCACCAGCCCTGCCCCATTTGTTTGTGGTTGATGAAATCATAGCATCTGGACTTTTTAGGGGGAAACTTTAGGAAAAAGCCAACAATTACATCAGCTGAGAAAAAAGTTATCATGGAACAGGAGGATCATACGTGTGTGTGTGTGTGTGTGTGTGTGTGTGTGTGTGTGTGTGTGTGTGTGTGTGCGCGCGCACGCACGCGTGCATGTATGTATGTGTTATTTCTTTACTCTCATCCCACTTTAAAGTGTCACATTTTCCTTCCCAGATAGGCAAAGCTGAATGACAACACCTTAAGTCAGATTCAGGGAATATTCAACACTAGAAAGCATCTATTCAAATCGCTTCTTTTAAACATGACAGTATTGAGGCCTTGTGATGGTTGTGGCTTGATGGAAGTCACATGGTCATGTGGTCACATAGTCCCATTGCTGATTATTGGCAGGCCTTATAAAATAGTAAAAATAAATAAATAAATAAAAGAAAAAAAGTTCCTTGACTGTCAGAGCCTGGACTAATAATAATATGAAATAATTCACACAGTTAAATATTTATGTTGCACTTAATATATCAGTGTCTCAGTTAAAGGATTTACTACTGCCAAGACCATATTGCAATCGAAAAGAAAACCAGGTAAGTAGATATCTCTTGCTGCTAACCAGAGAAGCTACTTGTTCAAGGTCACGGTGCAAACAAGTAGCTAAGAAGGAACGTGGGCACAGGTATGTGTAACTTACTCAGAAGCCATGTTCTTCACCTCTGTAATAAGCCACCCCTTTCTGTGGATCACTTGAATGAGTGCTCCCCAGTTATAACAGTGCTGCTTTGCTGTCTTCAGCAGCTCTCCTTTGTAAGCTGAGCTGTTTTAAGCATTTCAGAGATGTCTTTAATATCAATAAAGTCAGCATCCATTGTTACTGAGACTCTAAAACCAAGAAAGGCTAATAACATTAGGCTTGTCTTTGAGTACATTCTAACTGCTGAGGAGGCCCATGAGATTTGTCTAGTACATTCAGGCCCATCACCGCCTTTGTGAGCCTATTGTCTGATGAGCACCCACCAGCAACATCAAGCAACAGCTGAGTGGTTGATTCCAAGACAGAAACACATTCTTGAAGCCTGCTTGTTCACAATAGTAACACTGTCCATGATTGATTGTACAAAAGAATATAGGCTCTAGTTAGTACAATAGGTTCAGTTCATAGAGTGGCTTTGTCTCCATCATGCTGTCTCTTTAGTAGAGGAGATTGTATTATGTTTTCTCTGATATATTTGTGAATTTTCTTTTTAACATTCAAATAATATTCCTCCTAACACTCACATGAATCATTCCTTTCCCATTTTGGAGGCTACAACTCACTGACATCTCTAGTATGGACCTAATATAAAGAAAGAAAAAGATCATTTTGGGAAATGCTTTAATCATCACAGCTGGCAGCCTATGACAAATATTAAATCACAATATTAAAACACAAAGCAGGAGACAACAGAAAGGCACAGAAAAGACGAGGCTAGTCCTTCAGTCCCAGGACTCTCCCCTTACCCAGAAAGGTAAAGGATAGTTACTCCATTCTCCTTGTTTAAATAGCCAAGAAGGAAATGATTTCCAGGGAATGCCTAGAACCCATGAACCATAACAGCTCTTGGTCCTGTCAAATATCAAGACATCTGGCAACTGCTTCTGATCTGGGAGCGCACACAGCTGACAGCAGTGGGTATCTGAGGCACCTTCAGGAAGAAAGTCATAAGCATCCAGTTGTGCCTCAGAGACCATGAACAGAAGATCAAAAGGGACCCCAAACAGGTCTGCAACAACTTCCAGCACTCATGGGCTGCTCTGAGGACTGATAAGTCTTGTCTGCTGATATTCAAGAAAAAAAGAGAAATTATGTATTCTAGAAAAAAAACAGGATCTGAACTTCGCTCAACTCCTGACATAGACAATGACTTAAGGAAACGGCTGTTGGAGAAAGCTATGCAGGTACCATTTCAAAAGAAAAGAGACAAATATGAATTAAATTGCTTTGTAGCAATAGTGTTCTGTATATTAACACTAGAAGAATCTACTTTCAAAACGTTTAACATTGAAATCCTTTTGGCTTTGGCATAGTGCACCACAGGGAAGAATAGTGAGATATATGGAGAGAATCAAGATGTTTTTCGAGAAGTAGTTGTTTGTGAATTTATACAAAGCAGCCTTCAGTGAATGTTAAATATGTTCTTAAAATCATCCTGATGTTTGGGTGCAGGTTTCCTGCTTCTTGATTCCTACCAGGAGTGCTTTCAAATATAGGTTGTAATAGTGTGGGGAGCTGTGTGTGTTTTAGATTTCATATCATATCTTAATCACAACCATCTTGTTTACTGTTGACAACATGACTTGAGCCTTCAGGAGTTGGAAGATGAATATTTTGCTCCTGTCACTAAGTTTTCCACTACTACTTTTTTTTTTTTTTTTTTTTTTTTTTTTTTTGTAATTACACACATGTCTTTCCCCCAAACTTTTACAAACACGAATAACCATTGAGAAGCAAAAAGTGTGTTTGCCATTTGGGTCAATCTTTTGTCTTCACTTGTGAAAGGGACGAGTCCTTCATCTGAACACAGTGACTAGGGCAACCCCTACTATTAAGGCTCAGCAGTTAAATTAGTTTAACCCTCTCTAGAGAATCAAGAGCTTAGCCAGAATGGATCAGGTCAGTGAATAATTTCTAGGGATTGTAAGTAACAGTACACATGGGCCCTTTTCCTACATTATTCTTGGTAGTATTCACATATACACTCTTTATTCCTCTAAAACCCTTCTCCTTACCTAACTGCTTTGTTGGACTGTCCAATGAATGAAGCCCCCAACTTAGCAACTAATGATAAATGAATGAATAAATGGGTATAAACACATGTAGCATGTGTTGTTTAGGTTCTGCCTAAAGTCTTTTTAGTTCATGACTGGAATGGAGAATTTTCTATAGGTGCTATGGCAGGAAAATATGGAAATTGCAGATTTCTTTCTTGTATTTACAAAAAGTGTATCTTCCATTTAGGTTAATCTTTTGTCATTTCCTGTTGAAAGGGGAAAGTCCTTAATCTGAACATCTGTCATATCTATGGGTAAATAAGGCACCCAAAGAAGGTTAGGTATCTATACTTATCCAATATACAGCCTCTGATCCGGCCTGGGATATTCTGTGTACACTTATCCCTCAGTGTTGGTGGGGGACTGATTCACTGCCCCAGCATTTTTCAAAACCTGGTCATTCTCAACTTACTCATATAAAATGATGTAGTCTTCATATAACCTATGCTCAGCACCCTTTATAATACTCTAAATGGCATCCAGATTATACTTAGTGTAATTCTAACAGTGCAATGTAAGTACTGTCCTAGACCATGCTCAGTCTTCCTGCAGCATTTGCCTCGATGCTAAAAAGTCCTGCATCACTCCTCTCACCCATTCACTACTTTAGAGTTAACACACTGTTGTTTCTCACATTTATTTGCCTCTTTTAGATTATAATCTTTTTTTGTAGTCAGGCCTCCTGTCCCTGCAAGTGCTCAGCAATATGTGTGATAATCACCAGTGGATAAATATGCATGTGTTGATGAATTATAACAAATTGTCCCCTTGATATTGTATGGCGTAATATGGGATGCCCCTCTGCATGCTGTGGATAGTTTTATTACCATTGGTTAATAAAGAAGCTTATTTGGCCAATAGCCACGCAGCATAGAGCCAGACAGGAAATCCAGAGATACGGAGAGAGGGAAGGTGGAGTCAGGGTGATGCCATGTAGCTGCTGGAGGAGTAAGATGTCAGAGCTTTACCAGTAAGCCACAGCCACGTGGCAATATATACATTAATGGAAATGGATTGACTTAAATGCAAGATCTACTTAGTAAAAGCCTGATTCATTTATAATTAATATAAGTCTCTGAGTGGTTATTTGGGAACTGGTGGGTGGGAGAGGAACTTCCAGCTACAATGGTGTGTGGGTATTTCAGTTGGTAGCTTTGAACCCACCTTATTTTAGTAAACCTGTATAAAACCATGGAAATGCAGATGCACAAGTCTCACTCTTGAGATGCTGCTTCGATAGTCATGGGCAAATCTGCATTTTTAATAAGTTGCCCAGATGATTCTGGTACAGATAGTTCAAGGGCTATATTGCACAAACTGACTCAAGTTGTCACTAAGGATAATGTACACCTAGTTAAGGATACTTTCCTATTGTTTAGGGTTGGGATTGGAAGGAGATGTTCAGGCTTGGACACCTCTTTCAGATGACTTTAGGGTTTAGCTGAAATAGACATGGTTAGGATGTGACATAGCAGATTATTGTATCTTCTTGTATTTCACCTTTATGATTGTTAATTTTGGATACTTTACACTGTTAAGTTTTAATCCTCTTATAGACTAAAAGGGGAATTGTAGGGAGACACCGTAACCATGCCTCTTAAGGGCTGGATGCAAGTGTGTCTGACCACACCCACCAGGGTGTGGTCAAAGTGATGTCAAGGTGACATGCTAAAGGTTTAAAGGGATAGCCAAGGCACATGGTGGCTCTCTGTCTGCTGCTTCACCTCGCTCTGGTTTCCTGTCAGTTGGCATTTACTTATTAAAGATATCCTGACCATTACTGGCTATGTATTAGTTATTCATCGTAATAGACTCAAGTTCAAGGTTCTTAAGATGTAAGGCTTAGCTTCTGAAATTAGTGTCTAAAAATTTCTGTCTATGACCCAAAACAGTGGTTCCCAACTTGTGGGTGGTGCCCTTGGGTGTCTCTTGTCAGATATCCAGCATACCAGATATTTACATTATTATTCATAACAGTAGCAATATTACAGTTATGAAATATAAATGAAATAATTTTATGGTTGGGAGTCACCACAACATGAGGAATTACATTAAAGGGTCACAGCATTAGCAAAGTTGAGAACCACAGCTCTAAATGAAATTACAAATTAGAACAGGCAGAAAATCAAGTCACTTTTTTTACTGACTATTGATATATGGTTAACACTTGTAATTCAAGTATCTTTTGAGCCAATTTTCCTGGGCCTTGTCTATGCAGATAATGCCCACAGGTGGGAATAATGGTGCCAATATAATTGCATCTTTGTATTACCCAAATCAATAATGGTGCCAGACAATTGCACCTTCATATTACCTGGATCAACTGGACTGGGTTAGATGCTTCCTGTCCGAAGAAAGGGACATCAGCTCTCTGGACCAGCAGAGCAAGATGGAGGCCATCTTGCCCAAAGTGATGCACCAGGGCCTTTTTGACTTCCTGTTTTACATGTTCCATGCTCAGCTTGCTGTGTGGATACCCTGGAGTGTCCAATACCTGTATCTGCAGGGTTATTTCTTGTCCGCCTCGACGCATGAAACTGTGGAGGTGACAACTGCGGCCCAGGCTGCACTCTTTGGTTATAGAGCCTGGAGAGAGACTACTGTAGAAGTCGGTACTTCCCAAAAGAATATTCCCAGTAGAACTTTTCCCACTCTGAGTCCTGCCAAAGACAGCCAAATTGATGATCATCTTGTTGGTATCTGTCATAGCTGTGGGCAAACAAGGTCAACACAAAGAGAGTTAAGTATCTATGCTTACCCAATATATAGCCTCCGACCTGGTCTGGGATACTCTGTGTACATTTGTCCCTCGGTGTCTATGGGGGAATGACTCACTGCCTCAGCATTTACAAAAAAAAAAAAAATGTGTGTTCTCAAGTTACTTATATAAAATGATGAAGTATTCATATAAGCTATGTTCAGCACCCTTTATAATACTCTAAATGGTATCTAGATTATACTTAGTGTAATTCTAACAGTGTAATGTAAGTTCTGTCCTACTGTATTGTTGGAGGAGCAATGACAAAGAAAAAGAGGGTCTGTACAGGACCAATGCTGACATTTTTTTTCTGATTACTTTCAGCCTGTGATTGGGTGAATCTAATGATGTAGCATACATGGACGGAGCACTTCCTGTTCTGCCTGTGATGTGCTGCCCTCTCCTCTTCTGTAGTGACCTAAGCAGGGCCTCGTGCTCCATTACAGTTACCACATAGACAGTGGGGATTGGAAAGTTGTAATTGATAGTGGGGAAACAGAGAAAAACCAAAGAGAAGCAAGGAATGTCTAAGGAAGGGATAGCTGCAGGAAAAGCAGAGAGAAGCCAAATACCACGGAGATAATTCATTTAGGAAGAACATTTTGATGCTTCAGTGTGGTAAAAGAAAGAGTTCAGGATTGAGATCACTAAGTTCAGGAACCCATGGGGACGATTTAAAATTCACTTATTATTGAAGAAGTAAAACTAAATACAACAGTGTAAGAAAAAGACTTTTTGGCTATTCTCCTTTTATCTTTTCTTAAATTTTCTTTTTGATTTATCTTTTTTTATATGTATAGGAGTTTTTGCCTGCAAGCATGTATGTGTATCCCATGCATGCCCAGTGCCTGTAGAGGCCAGGAGATGGGTCTTGCATCCGTTGAAACTGATTGTAAGCTACACAATATGGGTGCTGGATCTCAAACCATGGTTCTCTGGAAGAACAGCCAGTTCTCTTAGTCACTGAACTATCTCTCCAGCATCACCCCCAACTTTGAGACAAGTCTCACTATGTAGCTCAGGTGAGCAGGCTGACCTGAAACTTACTATGTATCTTGAACCAATATTCACCTGAATTCGCCTTCCTGGAGTGCAGGGCTTCCAGGTATGAGCCACCATGTCCAGCTCCATTCAGCATTGTATAATTTAATTTAAAAAAATCAGACTTAGAGTTAAAAATGATTCTAACATCGTTTTAAAGCACAATTATTAAGATAAGGAGAGATATTTATGAACAAAGTAAGACCAACCTAAGAGCATGGATGTGTGTTTCTCAATAGAGAATTGCCTGTTCGACATTTTAATTGTTTCAGCCACCTACCCATCTCCCCACTCCCCGAATATACAAGGGCCAACTGCAAAAATTCCTCTTCCCTGCTTCTTGAATGCCTTGCATAAATACTGCAAAAGGTAGCTATTGCTTCTCCTTAAGAAACATTGTTTTACAATCAGGAAACAGTCTAATAAAAATGAGATGGGCTTGTAATTTATGTTAGGAAATTAATTATTTCCTGCACGGTTGAACATTGCAAAGTGTGGACTCTTTGATGAAACTCTGTAATCCATTTAGGAAGCACAAGAATTTCCATTTAAAGAACCTGTACAGTGTTGTCAGTTTTCAAGCAGCACCTAAGCCTTAGAATATTTTAAGGTTGTTGGTAATTTTCATTGATAACCAAAACTACTGGCAAACTGTCAAATGACCTCAGTTTGCTGAATCAGAAATGAACACATGTGTTAATAGGTATTATGAGATTATTTTGCTTGTGCTTTACGATTCTATTATATGGTGTTAAGTATCCTACTAGTTCTCTTAGGTCCCTCACTCCAGTATTTCCAGACCTTACCACAAATACCTTTAAGGAGCCACAGAGCTGAACAAAATGTCACTGGTTCCAGCAGCCCCTTATATAGCTATCAGCTCATGTAGCTCATTCGTCTGTGTCCCCTGCACTGAGTTGCCATTTATTTCTATCTAGTTCTGAGTCACATATCTAATATATTTAAAAGCCAGCTGCGTGCCACTTACCTTTTTTTAGTCTTTGAAATGTATTCTTCACAGACTTCCTGAGAACTGGTACAGTTTATTCTTTGAGATGAACTTTAGTCTCCTGACTGTGTGGTACCAGCAGGTGACCGATACTGCAGAACTTTGCTTCGTTAATCTGTTACCCAGCAGGCAACTGATACAGCAGCACTTTGCTTAGTTAATCTGTTACCAGACATCCTCTTGATAAGAGACTAGCTGTCTTCTAATAAGAGCCTATTGACATTACCTGACAGCCTATCATTTTAATAGATACTTCCTGAAACCTCTGACTCCAGAATTAGACTCTTTGACTAAGTGTGTTTCTAATAAATAACAAGGTTCCCACAGCAAAAGTATGAAGCTTTCTTAGCAAAAGTTACAAGTTTTCCATTTCAATTGATAAATGTTACATCAATGCTTCATGAATAACGTCAACAAACGTGTATAACTACAGACAATGAAATAGTATTTAATTCACAAATTCAAAATTTTATAAGAAAAATTCTCTAGGTTAATTCCATATACTTGAAATGCATCATTTTAACCTGTTAAAATCTCCTGTGTGCTTTTTTGAGGTCATGCAATTTTCATAATCAAGTAATCATCATTAAACATGCTGACATATTTAAGGCACATAATTAACTAAGTTACCATTAAATAATTTTCCTTTAAATTTGGTTTTGTTTTGACATCAAAAGCTCAGATTTGACTTCCTCCACTTCTTAGTATATAGCCGTACTCCCCCAAACTCTTTCATGTCACGTGTTAGATGTAGAAGCCTCATTCTGGTTACATTCTAGTCCTCTCTTATAGCTCCCAAGAAACCTATAGGATAGTACTCCTATGAAGGGAATCCGGAGACAGCTGGAACTCCTTACTGTGTGGACATGACAAGGACTGTGTGAATGGGACCCTTCCTTCATCAGAACATCAGTTGTCCTGAACGAAGCAGGAAAGAGCTTCCCCCAGGTGGCAGTAGCATCATGTTCCCTCCGAAGGATTTTTCAACCAGAGTTTAATTTGCTTCCTCAAAGTGTAAACTGACATTTAACCATCTACAGCAGCATGTATTCATTGTAAAGTGGATTCTTTTAAAGAATGGGAGCAAGCAGGCCTCTGTTTCTGTGTTCTTTTATGGAAAGCACCAAGCATACACAGACCTTTTTCAGTCTCTTACCTTTGAGATCATAGTTTAGGTCATTTGCTGAATGCAACAGCCCAGCCAACTGGTTATAAAAGGAGGAGGATAGTTCACAATGGCATATATATGTCATTGGATCTGCAGATTTTCAGACACATTTCAGATACACTGCAATACCAGTTTTGAGCCAATTTCACAGATTCATAGAAGGAAAATTTACTAATATTAAACAAACTAGCAATCTGATCAATTTTCTTTCTGATTGTTTTGAGTCAGGGTAAAGGAAAATTATCTTTTCACTGACTTTTCTAAATATGCTTTACTTGACTAAAAATAAATTATCCTTAATTAGGTGTTTCCAGGATTCATATTAGAAAGCAAAAATTTGCTACTTCAGGTAAAAATAAAACTTAAACTTGATCTGAGATCCCATAAGAAATAATAAAAAAGCAAAAGTCAGCCTGCTGATGATCCAAAGGGAAGAGCCAAGAAAACAGAGTGTAATATCAGAACGGTAAGGACCTGTGAGTCAGGGATAGGGACTTCAGCATTATTGCCTGGCAGAATCTCCCAAAACGGGAGACAGGAAGGACTCAAGGACTATTTCAGAGCAGAAATGGCTTTTGTTCAATTCTCAGTCCTTTGCATTGCTGGGTTGCAAAACTACCTACTATCATAGTTTCCTTATGTGATGGATTTTCATTTTTGTTTTAGTTTTGGTTTTTATTTCATTTTCTCTGGTCAAAATAAAAAAGTTTCGGGACTGTCTGTATACTAGTTCAGGATAAGGACCACAAAAGTTGGAGACGGCAGTATGACATCTGAGAAGTCGGCTGGATGAATGCTAGTTCCCAGGAACTTGTAGGAGTCAGTGAGAGGATATTTCCCTTTCTACAAACCATGAAATTGGATATTTTGAGATTAAAATACCCTAGCTGATGAATATTATATTTCAAACTAATATACACATATATTGCATAAGTCATACTTACACACATGTACATATGCATATGTATCTGTGTGTTTCTGTGTATATGCACCTGTGAAGAAAGCTTATAACTTGTCTACATATTCAGTAAAATCTCATGTCTTTAATCAAATGAGTTTTGTTTTAAGTAGTTCTTGCCAGATAGCAGTTTGATTAATGAGTGTGCTTATGTTTTAATCACTCTTTATTTTATTTGGTTCTAATTTTGAACTCTTTGCTCCAATTGTGTTTCTTTTTATAATAAAGAAGACCCACAGAGCACAGACCAGACTTTCTATGATGGCCTTTAGTATGGCTTTAACGTAGGCTATCCCTACACAAATTTGAACTTTCAGGTGACAAGAGAGTTGAGGTTGATGGTGACACGTTGGTGACTTGGTCTAAGCTGATTTTAGAGGTAGGATTCAGATCTCAGCTTTATTGAGACACTGAGCAGACAAATGATCTTAATTTGAATGTTGTTGGAGCAATGAAAAATGTTTGGGTTTGGACAAGACTATGAGAGCAAAGCTTTCAGTCCATGTTGGGTTAGTTTCATATATAATAGTTTCTGGCACTCACATCCCTGTGCAGGAACAATCAGGATGTTTCATATTTAGTTCTGTTGTTATTTGTTTGCTTATTTTTATTCTGAATATTTGCATGTTTATTCAAGCTACAAATGTAGTGTGTACTTTTTCAAAACATTAGATACAGAAAGAAAAAATTTTAAATATAGTGAGGAAATAATTACTTTTGAATATTAATTTCTGGGGGACCATGCGATATTGGCTCCTTTGGGGACCTTTCTTGTTTCTAATTGTGCCCTCTTGCCATTTATTCCTCCTCTTTCAGAATCACCTTTGCAAGGCAAACCACTGAGGAAGGAGGTACCCTTGACATGTGAACTCTGCGGGGGCAAAAGCAGTTCTTAGCAATTACTTTCAATATGCTACTGCATTCAAGTTTATAACACCCATAATTTTAGAAACTTGACTAACAATGAGATTATTTTACAGTATTCTATTTTAAAGCATCTATAATTTTATGTGTTTGTGGTGTTTATGCTGTATTCGTGTATGTGCACATATCTACATGAAGGCCAAAGGCTGATTTTGCTTTCCATCTTTTCTTTGAAACCAAATCTATGTTATTGAACCTGGAGCTCACCATTTCATCTAGATTGTCTGGCTGGGGATCCCCCTATCTCTACCCCTGAGGTTGCAGGCATGCACCATCATACCTTACTTTTACGTGCATGCTGGGGACCTGCCTAGGTCCTGATGCTAACACAGCAAACACTTTCCCCACTAAACCATATCTCCAGTCCATTCAGCATTCTATTTATCTTATATTTGTCATGTTTTCTGTTCTGCCTTCTTAAAACAAATTAGGAAAAAAATTCTCTGTTGTGTAGAGATTTGTGATAATTTATACTATGTATCCCCTAAAGACTTGGAAAACTCCCAGGAGTTTTCCAAGAACAGAACAGAACAAAGTAGCAGTAGTGATTCTTGAACAACTTAAAAGTTCTACCACAGTGATTTGACCATTTTGTATACATCTTGGTGATTTGTGTTATGTACCTATTTTACCTACATCTTAATTTTTTAATGTTTAATCACCTTCATTTCTAGAAATAGTTTCCAGTTTTTATTCTGAAGTGGCTATGTGTGAGTTATGTTAACATGTTGTTAACATGTACTTAATAAGAAATGCTTTCTGTGTAAACACAGTTAATTTTTGTACCTTTAAAGTTTGAAATGGATTTCCAGGAAAAAAAACAAATTAAATTTACAACTTTGCTCCTTTAGCATGTGTGTATGTGTATATCTCTGTGTGTAACTTATTTATTTTTCTAATGACATCATGAAATTTTCAGGCAAAAGGAGGGAACTAGAAAAAGTCATCCTGAGTGAGGTAACCCAGACCCAGAAACACAAACATGTTATGTAGTCACTTATAAGGCAATATTAGTTGTAAAGAAAAGAATAGCCATGCTACAGTCCACAGGATTGTCCTGAGAAGGGGAAATAGAGATTTCAAGGGTATACTGGAGAGCAAGTGGGTATGGGAACATGAGATATCAGGCAGGGGTGGGGGAAAGAAAACTAAAAGAAACAACTGGAAAGGGGGCATTTCATGGTCAGGTAGAAACCTGGTAGAAGGGAACCTACAAGAATGATCCCTGCTGAGACAGCTAGCAATAGTGGATATGTTGCCTGAACTGGTCAACTCCTGTGACCAGGCAAGACTTCCGATGGAGGGACTGGAACACTAACCCAGCCATATAATCTTCAACCTACAGTTTGTCCTGCCTATGGAATGTGCTGGCATAGGGTGGCACAGAGATTGTTGGAATGACCAACCAGTGACTGCTCCAGCCTGAGACCCATGTCATGGAAGTGAGCTCATCCCTGACACTGCCTGGTGCATCACGACCCAGAACTGGATGGCCGAGAGACCCAGGATAGAACCAAATATGTCTAGAGAAAAAAAATGTCAATGTAAATATTTCCGCTATGGAATATTTTGAGATCCAGCCTTGGGTTTCACTAAACAGGAACAACAGAAAGCCCCGGCCCACTATTGTATTGTTAATGCCAGTAAGGCTACTATTGTTTACCATGGCCTCAGGGTAATAATATGCCTCCTATTTGCATCTCTGTGGGCCTAAGCATCTGAATAGGCCTTCATCTGGGCGGAGGTTCAAGGTGTGTGAGTGACTAGGGAAGATAGAAGTTAGGGGTGAGGGACCAGAAGACAGAGGAGAACAAAGAGAGAAATGGTTCCCTCGTGGTATTGGCAGGATGGTTAAGAAACACCAGAAAAGATGGCTAATAAAGAAATGACTCTAGTTCTACAACATGGAACTGAGAACTCTCTAAAGATGACAAGATGCTTGTGTTTGATCTTTATCACTGCTGGGTTGCTAGGAGTTTCCAGGTCCACACCCCCCACTCAGGTAGAACCTCATGGCTGGTGTGGGTTAAAACTGAGACATGCTGGGTCATGACATGTAATGATGCCTAATGATACTCTGCTATACTCACACATTGGTGCCTAGCCCAATAGTCATCAGAGAGGCCTTATCCAGCAACTGGTGGAAACAGATGCAGAGACTCACAGCCAAACATTAGGCTGAGCTCAGGGAATCCTGCTGAAGAGAGGGAGGAAGGATTGTAGGATACAGAGGGTAAAAGGACATCACAAGAAAACCCACAGAATCAACTAACCTGGGCTGTGAGCTCACAGAGACTAAACCAACAACCTGCAAGAGAGTGTGACCTAGGCCCTCTGCATGTAAGTGACAGCTGTGTAGCTTGGTCTTCTTGTGGGACTCCTAACAGTGGGAACAGGGGCTGTCTCCGACTCTTGCCGGCTTTTGGGTTCCTCTCCTCATACTGGGTTGCCTTGCCCAGCCTTAATACAAGTAGTAATGCTAGTCTTACTACAACTGGATATGCTATGTTTTGTTGATGTGCATGGGAGACGTGCTTTTTTGTGAGTAGAAATAGAAGAGCGGGTTGAGAGAAGGAAGTGTGAGGAGTGACTGGGAGGAGAGGAGGGAGGTTGAAATGAGGCTGGGATGTAAAATAAATAAATAATTTTTTTATTAAGAAGAGTTTTTCTTTGGGGGCTTCTTTTCCTAGAACTGTTTTGAGGGAACACGTAAAGCAGAAAATCAAGAAACTGGAGTTTTGTAAAGGCTTAAAAGTTGTCCAAAGATATTTTAAGTTTGACAATAATATGCTTCACTTCTGTTTGGGGCTTATCCTGTTGATCTCAGTTTTTATAATCATACAGACCCCAATCTACAAACAGTCATAGCAACAACAATAATAATAATAACAAAATAAGCTTTATGGGACAATCACCATGAGGCAGACAGGCATGTAGTACAGGCTTTATAGGTAATTTTTTTCAGAACTTAGAATAACAAGTATGTGCTGTAGGCGAAATTGTTATTTCCAGATGGAGGTCTCAGAGCCAGGAAAAGCCTCCTTCCCAAGTCACAACTTGGCAGTAGAGAAGGACTCGAACCCAGATCCTCCTCAATTCAGAGACCATCTGCTTATTCATTACAGTACAGCATGGAGACACATACAGGAGTAAAACGCTGTATCCTTGGTCAAAGTCCTTTGCCTGTACTCAACTTTATTTGGGTCATACCCCAAACCATTATAAATGACTCTATTCTTAAAATCCCACCCTGATTTGATACTGTACTCCTGTGATCACAGCCCACACAGTTCATCACATCCTGCTTGTCAGCCAAGAACTCTGCAGAAATTAGTTAAGTGTGATTTACAGTTCAGAGGTAGAGTAGGCCAGGAGAGTGGGTGGCAAGTTTCACGAATGGTTTTCAGGCGCTTGTTGCATGAGCTAAGCACAAAGAGACAAATGTTAAGGCTGATATGTTGTGTGGTCTGTGAAAGATGAGGTCAGCATGTAACAATGGTGGGGGAAATCTTGAAAAGAGACATATGATATTTACATAATTCCTAAAAGTGAAACAAAATAGGTCTGGATAAGAGCCACTGTCTGTGCCAAGCGTGATTATATGAAATTGAAGTCATCGCTTTACAATAATACTATAAAATTGCTGGGCTAAAAAACAAACCGTAGGTCCATTGTGTTTGGGGAAACTCATCTGAAACATATTGCTGTTTCAGATGCAGCGGAAGAGTTGAATTTCACCTTCTAGCCAAATGGGGAAGGTATACAGGATATTAGAAAATGGAATAAGGATCATGTCCTTACAGCTTGATAGGAAGCTTAACTTGGCCAAAAGAATGGTGAGAAACAAATTGCATATGTCAGAGCATAACAGCTTCATGGCCCATGGTGGTCCTTTGTATGATGGTAATTGTATCTTCAGTCCTTGGTTATACTATTTCTTCTTATGGGCTAAATAAGGTATTCTTAGAGCTACTTCTAAAACTCAGTGATGTATTTAAATTTACATTATAGTCACAGAATAAAGGATAATCCTATTATCCTAAGAGTTGTTGTCTTAAATAAATACATGGATGGCTTTACAACCTGATATGATAATTAGGTGTCATGGCCAGTATTCACAGCACACAATGTGAAAGAATACATCTTTCCCTTTGCTTGTATGCATTAAAAATAATGAAATACATAACACTTATTTCAGTGAATATAATTCTTGAAATAATTTTATTTGAAAAGTGGAACATGATACCAATGTTTTATTACAGCTTATGTAAGAACTGTAGATATCAAACAAGATCTGAAGCCTCTTCCATCCCAGCATATAGATGGGGAATTAATAAATATAAAACATAATCTGGAGGGACTGCTGTGCTTTGGGTGTGCCATTTACTGTCTGGAAATCAAAATGTGAAGCAACTTAAATTATACAGGGTTTATTTGTCAAATTGTATCCCCAATCTTGTATGTGTTTCAAGATTTTATCAAAACTAAAATGAAACATACTCAGGTTCAAGGTCATTTTTTTATCACTCAGCGTGTAAAGCTATCTGCTGGTAGGCATGATGACTTCAATTTAATCCCTGGGATTTACATTGTAGAAGTTGAAAAGTGACTCCTCTGACCTCCACATAGGTCTTCTCTCCCACAATAAAATGAAATAAAATGTAAAAAAAAAATCCAAAGGCTCCATTGCCTTGTCTTATTCCTTTGTTACCACCCGTAAGCAGAATCAGTCACTTAAATAAATCATTAAATAGATACTTCTATGTGGAAACATAACAGGATCACAAGTAGAAAACTGGTTAAGGCAATAAAAAACACTTCCAAGTCTGTCTTACTTCTGTAGAAAACAAGATATTATTCACAATACAGGACTGCTGTAGGTGAGGGCAGTGACGTGCAGATGTGTTCTACAGAGTGCCTCTGAAGTAGATGCAAGGGTTGGATTTGGTTTTGTTTCCAACAAGGCTCATAGGGAAGCCTGGTCCCAACCTAACAGTGGCATGAGGAATCTGGCTCACAGGTAAATAATCCTTATAGAATTGAGGCTTTTCTTGTGTGAGTTTTCATCTTGTGGGTGGCATTAGTTATTGTGAAACAATGAGGTAAAGCAAAGTTGGTCCCTTGCTTCTCTTCTACAGGTGCCAGCTTGTGCCCCCACCTTTCCTCCTCCAAAGGATGAAGCCAAGGCCCTCATTATCCTGACTGTGGATTGCAAACTCATGAGTTTAAACAAAGATTTAATCATACATTAGCCAGACTCAGGTATCCTGTTATAGGAGGAGGAGGAGATGTGGAGAGGAGGAAGAGGAGAACAAGAACAGTACATGTTTAATACATAACTGTCGAATTTGAATTTATCTTTACAATAAGACATTTTTAAGACCAAATTCTTTTCCAGTCTTAAACCCATTTCAACCTATTATGTATGTGTCTTTACAAATGAGACCATTAAAAAAACTGGAGTGGAGAGGAATGGAATAACTCTCTAGATTTCACATTTTGAAATTATATGTAGTTTACATCTTATACAATAACCTTTTTGAGCTAAATACAGTTGAAAAAGTTACCTGTTTATTTAAAATTTAAGGACATGGTTGTAATACTAACTGCCTATATGAAATAGATATGCTTTCTTTTCTCTCTGTAAAATTGTATTCAGTAAAACTTCATGGTGCTAATCAAATAACACATATACAAGAACAGAACTAATGAGTGTTAAGCCAGTGGCATATCACTTAATGCATAGAAAGAATAAGTACAGATTCAGTTGGAATGATGAATTTTTCTCCAATCCTCCCCGCTTTGCTATTTGGTGACCACCATACTAATAATGACACCTGATCATGTACAGAAGTCTTCACAGGCTGTTTGTCAGAGGCCTTGAACCAGACCAATGCCTCATTGCAATGAATGCTTGCAAGTAAAGATGTATGGACCAAAGGGCCTACTGTGTGACTCACTGTATCACACTACAGCTTCCATGATGAGATATTTCTTTTCTTTTGTTTCTGATAAATTTTATTTTGTTTTATCTTTTGAGGGAGGTTTCAAGAGCAGAGGGTGGATGCAAATGGAAGATGCATGATGTGAAATTCTCAAAGAATTAATAAAATCTTACAAAAAGGGGCAGGATCACTCACATAATGAGAGAAAACTTTGTAGTTCATATCTAATAAAACAAATATGGACTAAGGGAATAATTATTATAACTCAATGACAAAAAATTGATTAGAGCAAAGAATTTAAATACTTCTTCAATGATGAGATATAAATAAGGACATGAAGGGATGCTCAATGTCATTCCTACTGAGTAGGTGGCAATAAAATCCAAATGTGATACTAGCCAATCTTCTCAAGATGACAATAAAAAGAAACAAGCAGTAGCAAGTGTTATTAGTTATATAGAAAAACTCAAGCCCTAACACATTGCTCATGCTGTTGCAGCCAGTTTGATAAGCAATTTTATGTTTTCACAAACTGCTAAATTCAGGGTTACAATATAATCCAGTAATCCACTCTTCGATACATATTCAATAAAATTAAAATATATGCCCATGCATACATTCATCATACATAAATATTCATCATACATGAATATTTATAACAACATTATTCATTGCAGCTCCAAAGTGGAAACAATCTAAATGTTCATTATGGATGAAGGGAGATGTGCTTTGTGATTTGTGACAATGGGATGTTTGTCAACAACAAAATCCAGAACACCAATACAATAGACAACACAAATGATCCTTCGTAATACTATTCTATCACAATCTACCTTACGGAATAAGTGAATCCACAAAGATAGAGGTTAGACATTTCTTGGAATGGGGATGGGAATCAGGTAGTCAATCATGTAGAATGATGAAAATATTCTAAAAATATTCTAAGGTTAGATAGTGGTGATGTTTGCATAACAGTAGGGATATACATACTAAAGTCCATGGAACTGCACACTTAAAATGTGTGCTTTTAAATTGTGGATGAACTCGTATACCAATAAGTCTGCTATTAGTAAAGGGATCAACTTTAGGGGGAAATAAATTATTTTTATTTGTCTCAATACTCCACTGTAGTTACCTCCTCAATGGAAACTTTCTCATCTGTTTCCCAGGCTTTTTTCAGTATTTTTAATAATAATTTATATGTGCAACCACCATACTTGGTAAGACTTTTTAAAATTTTGCAATAACATATGGCAGTTATTTATACATCAGCATTTTTGTCTGATTTTAACATATTCAAAAGCAGGGTTGAGAGCCAGAGGGGATGGATGACACCAAGGAAACTGTGTCTTCCAGACCCAGAAGTACTGACACACATGTGAACTCAGAGAAACCGTGGCAGCATGCACAGGGCCTGCGCAGGTTCAAGTCAGGCAGGATCCCATCTGTGAGGGGGGAAGTGAATGTGGATTCCCATCCTCAGCCAAGAAGCTATCTCCAGTTGACATCTGCTTATATAGGAAAAGTTAGTTTTTCCCAATGGAGTCTCACTGGGAATATTAACCACACTTAAGGGAAGGACCTGTGCCCAGCAGTAGATGACAAACACAGAATGAACTCGATGCTATTTTTGTGGACTTTTTGACTCATAATGCTTTGTTTGAACATCTTAGTGTTCTTTTGTTTTATATTACGATTTTTGATTTTGTATTTTCATAGGTTTTTTTTTTGTGCTTCTGTGTCTCTATCTATGTGTGTGTGTTTCTTGAGTATCCTCTTTGCTGTCTGTTTAAATTCTGGTTTGTTTGCCTGTTTGATTGTTTTCCAAAGAGAGGGAAGGAGAAAAAAGGCATAAAGGTGGGCAGAAGGTGGGAAAAATCTGGGAGGAGTTGTGGGACAGAAAATGTGATCAGGATATATTGTATGAAAAAAATTATTTTCAGTAAAAGACACAAAAGGCCAGGGTTAGTGTATTATAGATTTTTTACTTTAACAGTATAACTTTTATTTTTGATAACTATGTATTGTACATATCAAGGGAGCTGAACATACTATCTCAACACATGCATGTAGTATTGGGTTGAGTTCATGACACCTTGAAGGGATCTGATATATGTTTTCTACATCAATGAAAATATCATAATTAATTCCCATGATTCCTTTTCCTTTTCTTCAAGGTGTTAGTTAATACTTTCTTTTGTGTCCATGGATATACTATACTATAAATATATATACTATTAATAATATAGAATTTATTATTGCCAGCATTAACTGGCTTATATTACTGCACTCTTCTCATTACAAATAATGAACATTTATTGATATGGCTTTAGGAAATACTATAAGACATTATGTACACATGAGAAAGTAATAATTTTTAAAGATCATTAACTACCGAATGGGGACCTGTACTTGAGAGACATTTGACCCCATTTAAGCTCTGGGGCTTTGGACAATTTACACATCATTGGACCTTCATTTATTTATTTATTTTTATTGGAATTAGAAACAAGATTGAATTACATGACAATCCCAGTTCCCTTCTCCCTCCCTTCCTCCCCTACCATCCCCCCAAATAAAACCCTACTTATCAATATCCTGTCTTCTAATCTACACCTGACCCAACCTTTCTGCTCCCTCATGACCTCTGCATCCCTCCTCTTCTTCCCTTCTCACTCTCATAGCTCCCTCCCCCCTCTCCCCATGCTCTCATTTGCTCAGGGGATCGTGACCCTTTCCCCTTCTCTAGGGGACAAAGTTTGTCTCTTTTAGTGGAACCTCATTTTTATCTATAGAATGGAAATAGAAAATATATAACTTGTGAATTATAATACAGCAGTTGACTTCATTTAGTTTGACACAATGGCTTTATATATACATTTCATAATTGTTATACAATATTATATAATGTATATACTGTAGAGCCATACATAACTATATATGATATTTTCTGAAAATACATGAGCATAGATATAAACACACATACATACGAGTTAACCATACTGGTCATTTTGCTTTTCATTTATAAGCTAGGAAATATATCATTGCAGTTTTATATGATGCACCAACACTTTGAAATCTTTGCTTTATACTACATCACATATAAACTGGGTAAACCATATTATTCACAGTATTATTTTCTTTATGTCTTGGAGGTTACTTGGGAAAAGTGAAGATTCAGGTGCTGTGATTATATCTCCTGGGTAGGACAAAAGACAAAGCAATGGGTGGAGAGAGGACAGAGCTAACTGAGTGAGCTCCACGTTTCTGACCTTAGAAGTGGTCTTGGACTTGCTGAAAACTTGTGCCCTTAGAACCAATTGATTCTAATTCAGAAATTGTGAGGGACAGCTGGAATGGAGTGGCTGAGAAAGAGACTTGCATGTTCATTAGTATCTATTATATAGCAAGCACTGATAATCTTCTTGATATTTTAATCTTTACAATAACCTGGTACAGCAGATGTTATTTTCCCATCTATAAAATTCCAGCATTCTTACATTATGTGTCCCAGTTTATTTAGCTACTAAGTGTGTATTTGAACCCCCACTTTACCGTAACCTTATATATATTTTTTACTTGATTATGTTAAAATAGCAACAGATGTCCCACATACACGAGATGAATGAGGAGAGGGAAGAAAGGCACTCTCTACAGAAGTCTAGGCAGAGATCAGAGGAGACTGCCCAAAACTGCAACGGTGCCACGGAATTAGCCAGAATAGGAAGCCAAGTCACTGGACATGTTAAGGAGGTAGTTACGTGTGCCGAGAGTAGTCGTTCCAACTGACAGTTGTTCTCAGTGAAGATAGAGGAGAATTCTAATCCAAAAGTATATCCACTAATTTACAAACCAGGAGAGGCTACAGAAGCCAACAGCCAGAAAATCTGAAGCTCAAGATCTGTAGACCTTTCTAGTTCACCACCTCAGATGCAAGACAAATAAATGCTTATCAAATGCCCCTGAGGTTGTGTGGGTTTCCTTACACAGCATTATAATAGCATTAGATAGCTGATCTACCTCCTCTCTTCCCAAAGATACATGACACATCAAGCAGTTGTAAATGCTTAATAAAGCAGAACCTCTGCATTATGGGTAACATGAGTAACTTTCTTGAATTGTACCATCAGTGTAATTTAGTGTGATAGTTTTAATTGAACATCAAATTTTCTAAATATGAATATTCAGCAAATGGTTTCAGATGTGGAACTACACAGACTACTCCGGGCAGAAAAAAAAGATGGTTTATAGATAAGATTTAGAAGCTGTCTTCGTAAAAGTGAAGCCAAAAAACTAATTATAACAACATTTATTGAGTGCATATTTCCTGTCTGGCACAATATAGAAACTTGGAATGGAATAGTAAACAACACAGACACAGTTGTTTCCCCTTGTGCAAGATCTACAAAATTGCTAAAAGAAAAGAAGGGAAGAATAAAGGAAGGAAGGACTACACATTATAATTGGTGGCACAAAAGAAAAGAACTCATGGCTGAGTCATAGGGTCTGTGGATGATGCAGGATTTATTCTGGATTTGCTGGTAAGAGAAAGCCCTTTCAAAAGAGAAACATGAGTAAAAAGGCAAGTCATCCTGCAATAGAGCTATGCCCCTTACCAAGGTTCCAGAAGTGGCAAATGTTGAATTTGAGGATATCATTAAAATTAATTCTTTATAAGGGAGTGTATGAAACAATGAGGATGGAAAAGTAGACAGTGTTCATACTATTGGGTGAACAAAGAAGTTTAGATTTAGATTCTTGGCCTAATTTAGGGTTTTAAACAAGAATATGACAAGACACAATTCATCAGTTACATTTGAGGGTTATGTTAGGCAGGGATATTGTCTACATGTAACTAGGGCTGTGAGAACTCTACAGATGATTTCTACTGAGTTACACTGAACTTCGTGTTTCCATCCACTATGGTCACTAATAATGAGTGATCAGATTCTGTATCTTCTGATGAGGGAAATTAGGAAGGCAGAGGATTGTCCCAGGCTTTTTCTTCCTGTCTGCCACCCAACCAGCTCCCAAGTCATGACATGAAGACTTAGTATTAGATTTCAATGCTTGGCTTAGCTTAGGCTCATTTCTGGATAGCTCTTTTAACTTAAATTAACCCATTTCTCTTCATCTATCTTTTGTCTCAGGGCTTTTTTTTTAACCCTTTTTACTTTCTTGCTATCTCTATGTCTGTCTGTCTGATGGCTGCCTGGCTTCTTACCCTGGGTGTGTCTCTCATTTTCTCTCCTCTTGTTCCTCTTTCTTCTCTTCTTGAGCATAGACTTCTCCTCTTATTTATTCTCTCTGCCTGGCAGCCCTGTCTATCCCTTTCCTGCCTAGCTACTGGCCAGCCAGCTTTTTAGAGCAATCAGGTGCTTTAGGCATGCCAGGTGAAACAGATGTAACACATCTTTACATCATTAAACTCACATCCTTACATCATTAAGCAAATGCAGCAGAAACAAAAGTAACACCTCTTTACCCCGCTAGAGTAATATTCCGCAGCATAAACAAATGTAACACATCACAGCCCAGTTCAAATAATATTTCACAATAGTGAGAGGTGTTCAGACTGTTGCACCTTTCATATGAAGCAGTTAGATTAGGTCACCAACATTTAGTGGCATATTGGTACTCATTGAAGGTGGGCAAGCACCACCTTGTGTTGTCATTCTTGGGACCCAACAATAATAGAAAATCATCATTCTATGACACAAGATTCAAACATGAAACAAAATCTCTGAAATGTAGCATGTTATCCAGAGTCACGTGACTAGTAATCAAGAGCCAGAGTCTCAACTTTACAGATTTCCATGAACCTTTTCTTTTCAGACCATGAAGGTCCTCCCATCATCCAATTGCTTCCTTTACTCTCAACAGTACTGTGCTCTTTGCTCTTGAGAAACAGATTCATTCTATCTGTTCCAGGATGCACCCGCATCTGTCTTTCTGGAAACCATGTTTTGTATGCCCTAATTTGAAGAACTCATTAAGAAGAAAAGAAATTATAAGAACTGATTATAGTCAACATTCCCATAATTTGTAAGGTCTTAGTTTTTAATCCTACTCTAGAAGAAAACAATATTCTCTGTTTCAAATTTGGATAATTGAATAGTGACTTATGTGCAAATTGACAGTGGTTGTCGGAGAAATTTCCATTGGATTGATGATTAAAGCAGCAAGAGCTGATTTTCTTTTAATTTAATCTCTCCTTTCCGTGCTTTGTCAATCACAGTTGTTTTTTTATTATTATTTCCCCAGAAATAGGTGGGAAAGCTTTTGTCAAATGCCTCCCATTGTGTAAAGTCAGTTTCTGTTGTGGCAATGGTTCTAAGGAGAGCTTTTAAATTTAATAAAATGTGTTATAAGTTGAGACGTGTCCATCACTCCTGCTACTTTGATGATATCTTCACTATGTAGATTTGTTTTTATTTTTAAGATGGGGTTTCATTACGTAGCTCACACTGCTGATCTTGGAGTTGGGATCCTTGTGTCTCAGCCCCCCAAGTGGTGGGATGACAGGCAAATACCACCACCATGCCGGTAGAGCTGATGAAGACTACAAAATAAGAGTGCTGTTAGTGCATTCATTGGTTTTCCTGCATTCTGAGCCTTAATCTTGAATCAGTTAGTTCATTTGCTTCAATTCTGTCCTGTTACAAATGCCAGAAATCTTTGATTCTAGCCATGGGGTTGCTGCTGACCGGCTGTGTAAGCTGAAGCAAATCACCTGCCTTTTCTGTGTTTTGGCTTTCCCCACCAGAGAACTTCAGAGCCAAAGATTAGATATTTCTAAGGTTATTTCAAGTTCAGAATTTAAGTTGCAATATTATAGAAAAGTGACCATCCCAGGCCAGGCTCACATGTTACCAGAGTTTGGCAGGTGGTAGCTGTACAAAATTGCAGTGTCTAATGAACATGCATAGAGGATTACTACATGATGGAAAGACTAACACTCACCAGGATCTGTGACCCTATGTCTGAGCTGATGCCAATACCTAAGGAAAGGAAGCCACTTTTCTCTTTGTTCTGAAATGATGGAGGACAAAGAACCTGTAACCATTTCTTGGGTTTTACTCCTTCTCTTCCCCATCTTCTTGGCCTCCTGTTTCCTGCCTACAGCCCATCAGCACCACACTGATGCAGGAAAACTGTCAGCTGCCGGGAGTTAGTGGCAAGGCTGGGGTTTTGCAAATGACCTCACCTTGTTTTGAATTTCTGTTTTCCATCTGCTTTTGGCAAACATTGCTGCATTTTAATAAGTCAATCCACTTTTAATATAATTGATGAGCATTCCATTCTCTTTCCAGTTCAAGACGGACATTGTTTTGTATTGAGGAACAAGGACGGCTGGCTTTTTGCCCCATTTGGTCCCACTGGTCCCTGCTGCCATTCATAACAATAACGCTGTAATTTACTTTCTCCTTCATCCCTACTAGGAGCTTTCCTGTGGGATTTCTCTCTCTCTCTCTCTCTCTCTCTCTCTCTCTCTCTCTCTCTCTCTCTCTCTCTCTCTCTCTCCTTTCCTGTAGGGTTGAAGATGGGGATTATGGGTAGCTTACTAGCTCTCTGGAAGGCAGATTGCATAGGGAACTTCCATGGTCCAATGTAGTCAACGCTCCCATTTTGAAATCCTTCTTGCCTCCTAGATATGCTGCTCCTAACTCCAGTGAGGGGAGTAAAATGGTTAGTTTCAGCTAATCCTGAATTTCCTCATTTATTTACTGGCGTTTACTTCCCCACCACTCTCTCTCCTCTAGCTTTACCACCTAGCTTTTCAGGATAGATGGCACACAGAATTCTGGGCTGACTCTCATCTGCTGGGTGTACAGGAACACTGAGAAGTGGGTCAGGGCTTAGCAAGAAGAATTCTGGAATCTTTTAGAGCAGCAGAAGAGAAGGTATTTTATTAGTCTTGCCTTCATACACTGCATCATTACTGTTTGAATCCTGCCATCCCATTTTCCCAGAGCTTGCTTTTTTTGTAAAGCTTACTGAGCTTGATGTTTTAAAATGATGACTTTGTCTGATATTTAGCTAAGTCTTCCTCCCTCACCCACCCCATCCCTGGCATCTGATCTGAAAGTGTAGTTTTATTTTCTAATGGTGCTTACATCTTCCTATACTTCTTACTGCCTGGATGTCTTCCTTGCCTTTTCCTGTCCTCTACAATAAAACATACCCTTCAGGTAACCTCTACTGAAATGGTTTTATTGAATGTTTCACCTTAGTCCAAGCCAGATTAAATGTCTCTTCTGTGTGCTTGTAACTAGAGTGAGGACATAGACCTCACAGAGCATTTAACTATTTTATTCTCCTGTCTTTGGTTTTCTTGCCCAGCTTTTTCTCAATCATGAACATCCCGAAGGCAGAAGTAGAGTACTTGGCAATATAGTAGACAATGAATGGATTTTGGATGAGTGAATAATATTATTATATCTGTTATAATATGCCAAGCTCAGTTACTCTATTTCTCAAAGTACATCCAAGACTAAATTTTGTTATACACCAAAAGAATGTATGGTCTTGACAGTTCATTAGACAATGTTTTCAACTTCAGGAGATGTTCTGTAGACATGGGTCACAGGGTTTGATTGCCTCATGTCTGAGTTTCATTGTCACTCTTGTCTTCATGGAGAAAGGTCAGTGAGCATGCATTGAGTGGCTTCGTTTGCTCCAACAAACTTACAGATGATGGAAAGAAATTGTCTAGAAGTTCAAGGCCTAGAATGAGAGTTTCAAAACTCCAGGGATAAAATGAACATGGTGGATCCCTGTGTCCTCACTGGTTTCCAACTCCAAAGAAAATTCTGAGTGACAATCATTTTCTGTTAGGTCTCATGGGTAGAGATAGAGTAGAAAACACATGGAGGAAAAGAAAAACAGAAGACCCCAAACATGCCTGCTTTCTCTGTTTTAGTCACTCCTCTCAAGAAACTTCATTTCCACATGATTTTACTTTATTTCGATTTTATTCTGGAAATTATTTATTCGAATGATGTGTTTAAAGACAAAACATATGCCGGAGAAAGAGAAAACAATTTTCTGTATGTGTTCTCACTTTTTGTTTCTCCTATTGTTAAGCGAGCATATGAAACCATTTGGGAAAATGGAAAGGAAAAAAAAGATACAAAGTTTGAGTCTGTGCTCTGTGGCTCATAGGGCATTCTCATGTTTTCTTTTTTCTCCTTAATTAGGTTCAGATTTAAAATAAACCGAGCTTTTCACAAATAACAACAATAGCATTGCCAGGACTTGTACACACACACACACACACACACACACACACACACACACACACACACACACACACCCCACACATGGGATCATTTGCATATTCTTGCCTTTTCCTTTTCTCCTTCCATGTCTATCTAAAGGGAATAAAAATAATGATGCTGCAAATTTGCATGTTTGCATAACATAAATTTGACTTTTACTCTCAAATGGAGAGTTAGTTTAAAGCATTTTCCAGGTTCCATCTTACCACTCCCTCAAATGAAAATGAGCATAGTACAGGTTTTATTGTGTCTTGAGTTTTATTTTTGTTTAAATTCAGAGCCTAATTAATCAGATGCTTCATAAAAGAATCCTTTCTGTTAAAGTATCTTTGAATCAATCTTTTTTCAATTTTTAAGTTGTGCTAATACACACATACAACTTAACCATCTTACTTACTTTCAGATGCTGTGGTAATACACACATACAACTTAACCATCTTACTCACTTTCAGATGCACGGTGAGTTTTATTCACATTGTCAGGCAAGCATTTTCATCATCCATTCATCCCTATACCAATTAAGCAATACCACTGCATTATCTGACCTCCACATTATGTTTTTTATCTCTTTGATTTTGTCTATTTTTTAAGTTGCTGCATAAGTTAATGCAGCATTTAACTTTCTCTGACTGACTTATTCCACTTCGTCTAATATCATTAAGTGTATGTCACTTTCCTCCCCCTGCCCAGTTTTAAGGTTGATTAGTATCATGTTGTATATTCAACCTGCATATTTTTCTTATCTACTCATCTGATGGTATAGAATTAGGTTGCTTCTGTGTTTTATGTATCAAAGCTGTTTTACTCTCTCTTTTCTAACTAGGTGGATTTTTGTTGTTATTGGTTTGTTTTGTCCTTTGTTTGTTTTGAGTGAAATATTGTTATGAGAATTTCTCTGATCAGGGCTGGGCCTCCTTAAGTAACAGCTAGAGGATACAACTGTGTGCCAACTAAAGAGTTTTGTCTTTATCTCTGAGTGCTGGGGGTTTCTCTTTGGGAAAGGTAAGCCCTGCTTACCACCATCAGATTCTGAAGATGAGACTTTTTTTTGCTTTCAAGATTTTTTTCTGTGTTTTTGTTCTTCTTGTCTCCCAAAACTCCCACTTAATGGTGTCATAAATGCCACTTTTATTTAATTTTTTTTCAGTTTTCCAGATGACAATTTCTGTCTACTCCATTCTATCCTTGAACACCATGAGCAGCATTTTCTGAGAGGAGACAACTGATCAAAGGGCTGAGCACTCTATTTTGTTCTTTGGCTGTTTTGTGTCTTTGTACTCCATCCCCTTCTTCTGAGTCACTCTTTTTCTGGTGCTGCTTTGGATTCTATGACAGTACCCAGCCATAAGCATCTTGATGGTTGTTACAGAACAGATTAAACCTTCTGTCTTGGAAGGAAGCTTATTAGAAAAGGGGTGAAGCAGCAAGACATTCTAAGGGAAGGTGAAACATCCCATCCTTATTGGGAAGTGCCTTAAGTTTAGGAAGTAATCAACTTACAGGTTTTAGAAAGTCCCTGAAACTGAACAGAATCACTCACTCCTCCCTCTCAAGCATATATAACCTGCAAGAACAGCTGAGAGACACTCCCAGACTATCCAAGCTGTTTAGAAGAGGCTCAGACCAGTTAAGTTGCCTGTAAGAAGCAGAGACCAAAAGCCACATAAAAGAAGATGAGATCAGATGAGCCACCGGAAGAGATTCAGAGCACCTGAGTCACATGAAAGGGACACTGTCCAACCTGTTGGAGAGCCTGCAAGTTCTTCAGTATGCCTTAGGGTGTCACTCATGTTGGAGTGGGCTTTTTATAATGCAGGAATCTTTGAGTCATTTCTGTTCTTGTAAATGCCCCTCATCTGAATTCTGCTAAGTAACACCAATGAAACTCATTGGTTCACCAAGTTGAACTTTGGTGATATTCCTATTTTGCTCTGTCATCAGTTACCTATCTGAGGTGAGAAGAAGTTTGTTTATGTCCCCTGAGGAATACTATCACACAATAATGGTAAGAGGTCAAAACTTCTTCAAGCAAGGGTGAACCCCCAAGGGCAGATCCCTATACTACTTTGGACCATTACCTAAGATGAGAATGGAGGCCACACCCTAGAACATGTGCCACCATCTCACGGACATGTTCCATTGAAGTAGTCACCAACTGACTTCTACAGAACCCCTTAAGAATCAGAATGGGGTAATGATCAGTCAGACCACTGGCCTGACCAAGAGGACTCAATAGACCACTGTGTAAAACCTGATCCTCCACCTACTGTCTCTATTCTACAAATAGTTTTATGTCAACTTGACACAAGCTAGAGTTATTTGAGAGGAGGAAGCTTCAGTTGAGGAAAACATCTCTATAAGATCCAATGCAAAGCATATTCTTAATTAGTGATTAATGGGGGAGGGCCCAGACCATTGTAGGTAGTACCATGCATGGGCTGGGGGTCCTGGATTCTACAAGATAGCAGGATAAGCAAGCCATGGGGAACAAGTCAGTTAAGGAACACTCTTCCATGACTTCTGCATCAGGTCCTGTCTCCAGGTTCCTGCCTTGTTTTAGTTCCTGTCATGGCTTTCTTCAATGATGAATAGTGATATGGAAGTTCAAGCTAAATACCCACTTCCCCAAATCACTTTGGCTATGCTATTTTGACACAGAAGGAGCAACCCTAACTAGGTACCAGGATAGTGGGATGTTGCTGTGATATAACTGACCATGTAGTTCTTTAGAAGATTGTGGAAGGACTTTGGGACTTTGGGTTGGAAAAGCCGCCAAGTGTTAAGAGCTCTGTGATCTGTTTTGCAGGAGCTTGGAAGTTAAGGATGCTAAAAGGAGTGCAGACTATGGAGACCTGGACTGTAAAATTTCAGAGGGAAGTAAAGACTCTACTAGAACTTTTGTGTGAAGAATTTCATCTGGAGCTGAAGAATCGTCTGTGATTAACAAGAGACTAGAACCACTAAAGTAAATCCTTTGCTTAGCTGAGACAATGGATGCTGGTCTGCTGGGGCTGAAGGATCACCTGCGATTAAGAAGAAACCTGCGTCGTTGAGGTGAAGTCTTTAGGGGAGTGCTCCCTCAGTGTTGTCAGCACACAGAAGCTGTGTTCCAGAAGTGGCTCAGATTGTACCCCATACTGGCAGCCAAACTTGGAGTTGTAAGTCACCTAGGTGGTACCGGTTTTGAATGACTGAAGGTATCATGGAGAACATTGTGGCTTGGAACTATGTGGCAGAGATGGACTCTCTGAACAGAGCACAGGAGATGCTATTGGTGAAAGTGAAGCCCAGTCACATCAAGGAACCCCAGAAGTCTTGCAAGATGCCAGTACTGTGGGATGACCACCTAGAACAGCCTCAGTTATAGAATGGAGTCAGTGGGAGATGCAGAGAGCAGAGCCGGAGAAGTGATCCAAGCCCCTCATAGGAGCCCAGAAGACCATAAGTAAATCCTAGACATTGGATATTGAGTTATTTATACTGTTTGGAATTAGGGTTTTCTCTATTCAGATTGTGACTGTACCCTGGTTTTACTGTCTTGAAGTGAGAAAATATTTAATTTCTTTAGACTTTACAGGAACTCACAGCCAAGAGACTGACTTTTAAAATATTTTGGATTTTAAAGAAGACTGGTTATTTTAAAGAGACTGAATTTCTAAATGTTTGAATTTTTAAAGACTATGGGACTTTTAAAATTTGTAACGTTTATCTTGCAACTGGAGATACTAATGTTTAATCTTGGGGAAGAACAAGAAAGGAAAGATTATGGCTTAACAGTGATTTTTTTTGTGTCAATTATGCTGGCTAGTTTTATGTCAACTTGACACAAGCTAGTTTTTTTTTTTTTTTAAGAAGGGAACCTCAATTGATAAAATGCCTCCATAAAATATGGCTGTATAGCATTTTCTTAATTAGTGATTGACTGGGGAGGACTCGGGCTATTGTTAGTGGTACTATCCCTGGGTGAATTGCTATTAGTTCTGTAAGAAAGCACACTGAACAAGCCAGTTAAGGAGCATTCCTCCATGGCTTCAGTATAAGGTCCTGCCTCTAGGTTCCTGCCCTGTTCTTGTCCTGACTTTATTTAGTGATGAGCAGGGATATATAAGTGTAAGCCAAATAAGGCCTCCCGGCCCAACCTGCTTTGGTTATAGAGTTTCATTGCAGCAATAGTAACCCTAATCCTTTGAGTAGCAATCCTTTGAGATAGATGGGGTGGGGAGGGCTGACTAAGCCTCTTCATCTGTTCTTTCCACTGTGGCAATACTAATTAAAGATCCACTATTTATTCTTCAGTACTGCTGCTTTCTTTGATTAATGGCTGTGGGACAGGTATCTGAGTCTGGTCCAGTGGAGTCCCATGAGTTACAGCTATTCCCCTAAAACTCTAGTAACAAATTTATGTATTGTATTAAGCTCAAATTTCTTTGTTTTGCTTTGAGACATGTTCTTACTCTGTAAACTGGGTTAACCTAGAGCTATGTAAAGAAAATTTCCTGCCTCAGCCTCTTGTGCGCTGAGATCATAGGCCTGAGTTAACATGCCATGCTTATTTCATTTATCTTGGTTTCCTAGCTCCTTGTTGGTATTTTCATTTTGCTCAGACACAATAATTTTCATTTTATGGCTCCCTTTAGTTCACTGAAATTTTAAGAATTGTTCTAAAGTCCATCTAGTAGGTCTTCCATGTAGTCTTTTCTAAGAGATTGGCTATTGGTCTCTCCTCTATTAAATGAGTCTCACTTTCCTGTTTCAATGTAGGCACTATGATGCTTTGTTGTTGAAAACTGGACATTTGAATCTATGTTGTATCTCTGGGTATTAGATTAGCTTCCTTTCCAGGATGTCCTTTTGTCTTGTTTCTTATTGGTAGGACCTGCCTATACCAAGATTGGACCTGAAGTGTAAACTTGAGGTCAACTTAAGCCTTTCCCAATCTGTATTTTCCTCACTGAGCAAAAGTAGCAACTTCTTGCTTTATTTATAAAGATGCTTCCAAGAACTCTAGCTTTAATATCTGGTTCCACAAAGTGATAGAAAGGGAAAGAGTGGTCCTTGAAAACCCCTGGGCATCACTTGAGCTACAGAGGGAGAGTCACTCAACAAGTGGTGAGAAGCTGGTGTAGCAGTGGCTTCCCGTCTCTATGCCTGCATTTCACATGGAGGCAGCAGCAATCAGAGGTCAGAATGGAGATTAATACTTGCACTACAGGATCTTATCTGCCCACCCTGGTTTCCATAGCTGCTTGTAAGCTTTTCTTGGAACACATGTAAAGTCACCTGCTTTTGTGGGTGGGGAGTGAGCAAAAGCTGTGAAATAACCAGTCAGCACAATATACTCTAAATATTCTTTTGACAGTTTTCTCCTTATGGGGTGTGTATATGTGTGTGTGGTCATGTGTGCATGTTAATGCCAGAATGGAACATTTGGTCTTACTCCTTTACTCCTCCCATTCCTCCTCCTCCTTCTACCAGGGACAGTCTCTTAGTGACCTCACACTCACCTTGTAGACTAGGCTGGCTGCCCGCCCCCAGGTATCCACCTATGTCTACTTCCCAACATTGGGATTACAAGCATGCTACCATATCAGTTCTTTTAAAATCTATTGTCATCTATCTATCTATCTATCTATCTATCTATCTATCTATCTATCTATCTATCTATCGATCATCTGTCTTTACATGCATTCTGGTGGCTGAATTAAGGTCCTTATACCTGCAAATTAAACATTTTATTGACTTAGCCATGCCCCTAGATTACTTTAGGAAGTTTCAAGGCTTCAATGGACTTCAGTTCAAAAATAGTTTCCTCTTTTGGGCCCTCTGCTGGGAGAGTAGAATCAAGACATGAATTATATCCTGCAGAATATAGATCTAGGACAACTATAAATAATGTCTTTGTTAAAAGTGGAATCCCATGTTTGCTTCTATTTGCTCTATTGATTATTATCCTTAACCTGGTGGTAAGATTATGGGTAATAACATTACTCATATTATGAAACTTGGAAAAATCATGGTGCTAGAAGGTCCTTTGCATGCTAGTAGAGAAGAAAAATAATCAATATCACCCAGCTATCAGAGTGCTGGGGTTTTGTATCTTTTTTATCTTGTTCAGGTCTTTTGCATGCTGTCACTCTCTCTGAGAGCCCATATGGGTATCAGTCCTGTTGTGTCTGGAAGATACTATTTCCTTGGAGTCATCTCTTATCTCTGACTCTTGCAATCTTTCTGCCTCTACGTTTTTATATCTCCTTAAGCCTTGAGGGGAGAAGTTTGATAAAGACATCCCATTTAGGGCTGAGTGCTCCAAAGTCTCTTACTCCTTGAACATTGTCTACTTGTGGGTACCTGTGTTAATTACCATCCACTGCAGGAAGAAGCATCTCTGATGTGTCTTGAGCAGTGGTATGATCTATGAGTATTGCAATGTGTCATTGAGAGTCATTTTAGCTATGTTCCTTTAGCAGAATAGTAGTGTTAGGTTTTCCCTTAGGGTCCATGACCCACCTAGTCTCTGCTTCTTTACTGCTTTAGCAGTTTCAGGTATGGGTTACATCTTATGGAGTGG
Source organism: Cricetulus griseus (assembly GCF_003668045.3). Classification (NCBI taxonomy): domain Eukaryota; kingdom Metazoa; phylum Chordata; class Mammalia; order Rodentia; family Cricetidae; genus Cricetulus; species Cricetulus griseus. Next base: position 26,474,377 of record NW_023276806.1, read on the forward strand.
GCCTAAATCTAATTTAAAAAGTGATTGTGGTTACTCCCATAACATTTGTGTTATGACTGTATCAATATTTCTTATAGGAAGGTTGATATTATTGGTCTTAAGTTTCGTAGCTGGGTGATATTGATTATTTTTCTTCTCTACTAGCATGCAAAGGACCTTCTAGCACCATGATTTTTCCAAGTTTCATAATATGAGTAATGTTATTACCCATAATCTTACCACCAGGTTAAGGATAATAATCAATAGCCTTGGAGATGGCCTGTGATGTTTGGGGGGTGTCCTAGGGGCCCCCTTTTAGTCATTGACTCAATAAGATGTAACTCATTCTTGTCACTGGAAGTTTTCCTTGGGGGCATAAGATGCACAGTTGGGTCATTCTCTCCTCATTATGTGGTAACTCCACTTAAATTCTTCTATATGGATTTTGGGAAGCTTCTACAATTGTAGAATTGTATATGGTTTTTCAAATGACATTTTTACTGTTAGTTGACTCCCCCATTCCATCCTTTACTGTTCTTTCCCATCTCCTCCCTATTTAACTCCCCTATTCTGATTTTTCCTTTGTCTCTCCAAAACACTATGTCCTATTTCCCTTTCCTTGGATGATTCCCTCCTCCCATTCTGTCCCTTACCAGCTCCCTAACTTCAGTATTTAGATTAAAATGCTCCCTGAATTTGACAAAAGAGAAAGTAGGGACTAGGTGAGAGTTCACTGGCATAGGAAAGGAGTTTCTAAACAGGACACTGATAGCACAGACATTAAGATCAACAACAAATGGGACCTTATGAAATAGAAACGTTTCTCTGTAGCAAAGGACACCATCATCTGGGAAAAGTGGCAACCTATGGAAAAATATCTCCAGTGAGTATTCATCTGATACATAGTTATTATCTGTAATATACAGTGAACTAAAAATGAATATCAAGGAAGAAGATAACCCAATTAAAATGGAGTATAGAACTAAGCAGATTCTCAAAAGATTAAGCACATGGCTGAGAAATACTGAAAAAATTCCAACATCCTTAGCCACCAGAAAAATGCAAATTAAAATGATTTTGAGATCTCATGTTATCCAAGTCAGGATGGCTGAGATCAATAAACAAATGATAACATATGCTGGAGATGTGAGGAAAGGGGAACTCTTATTCATTGCTGGTGGGAGTCAAACTGGTACAGCCACTATTAAATCACTGTGTTGGTTTCTCAGGAAGGTGGAATCAATTTTCCTCAAGATTGGCCTAGAACACTTTTAGGCATATATCCAAAGGGCTCTATATCCGACTACAGAGGTACTTGCTCATCTATGGTCATTGCTGCTCTATTCATAATAGCCAGAAACTAGAAACAGCCTAGATGTCCTTTTAAAAATGTTTTTTATTGTGTATATGATGGGAAATGTTCTTCTGTATATATGTTTGTCTTATTGGTTGATAAATAAAACACTGATTGGCCAGGCAGGATGATAGGTAGGACTAGGAGACCTGGGAGGTCTGGGAAGTGTAGGCAGAGAGGAGTCATCATGTGATCCCAGGAAGTGACATAGCTGGGCAGAATCAGAATATAAGCAGGGACAAACAGGAAATCACTCTCTTCTCTTCTCTACTGGGCCCCTGAACAGTCATGATGTAGAAGGCAAAGAAGTTGGAGGTCCAGCATTCCTGGTAAGCCAAGACCACATGGAAATACTTAGATTAATAGAAATGGTTAATAATTAAGACAGAGCTAGCCAATAAGAAGCCATAGTCGCCAGCCAACAGTTTCATGATTAATATAAGTCTGTGTTTCTTTGGGGCTGAGAAGGGCAGAGGGACCTTCTGAGCCAGAAACATTCACGTTACATGTATACAGTAGATATGTCTGTTTAAATGCCAGGAAGAGAGAATCTTCTCAGAGAGGGAGTAGCCTATATCCTTTACCAAGAGCCCAGTATAGGACAGGTCAATTTTTATAAGCGTATTGTGTAAAAATACTCTAAGCTTGTTAAATTTTTGAGAAATTATGAGTTCTTTTTTTTGTACATTAGAATGAAAATATCCAAATGTGACTATCCGGTATTTTATAAAATATATTTGCCTTAGCATATTAACAAGTAACTTTAGTTTTGGGCATGGTTTACTGAAAAAATAAGAACTACAGGCTGGAAAGATGGCTGAGCTGGTAAAGAGCTTGCTGCCAAGCCAGCCAACCTGAGTTCAATCCTTGGGATTTGCATGGTGAAAAAATAGACACTTTAAAGCTGTTTTCTGACCTCCACTTATGTGCCCATTGCATGCACTTCCCAAAAAATGCATAAATAAAACAACTAAAAATTTTAAATAAAGAATATGAGCTATTGCAAATACATTATTAAATTCTTTGAAATAAATATTCCATTTCAACAGTAACTTGTACATTAGAATGATAGTGTTTATATTGTTTCAGATTTATGATTGTAGTCAAATACTTGTTGAATGATAATGCAAGAAAGAGGTATAAATTTCTATTCTTTGCTATAATAATTGAATCAAGGAATTAAATATAGAATTAAAAATTCTGAATACACTGATGATTTTGTCTTATTATAAAACTTCAAACTGCAAATTTAGTGGGTAGAAAATAAAGCAAAATAATATATCTGGAAGAACTTTTAATTAGTGTTTGGATCCAAGGCTTATTTATAAAAATTATATTTAATATAAAGTACAATAATTAAATACAATACAATAAATAAAATAAACAAATAAAACATTACCTATATAAAATATAAATTTTATATATTTAAAAGAATTCAAGAAATTCTGAGACTTGTTCTCTAGATCAATTCAGTAAATATATTAAAATTGATGATTCCTGTCATTTGGACAGATACCTGTGATACTCATGTATTTGTATCAAAATGTGGGGTTATAGCCTATAATCCTCTACCCCAAGGAAACTAGAAATCATGAATGACTCTAAGGGATAAATGGACCCCAGGAATGGGAAGTGGCATGAACTCCCGAGCTAATTGAGAGCATGAGGGTAGGGGAGTGGGTGCTGCCACAATAAGAGCACAAGAAGAAGAGTAGAGGAGAAGAAATGGAGGAGCAGATATATTGAGTTGGGGGAAGAATAGAGGAGAGAGAGCAGGATGAGAGATACCATATCAGAGGGAGCCACTATAGGTCCAAGAAGTGATCTGGAACTAGGAAGATCTCCAGAGACCTACAAGGATGACACGATCTGACAGTCTGGGCAGTGGAGGAGAGGATGGCCTAGAAACCCTTCCCCTAGAATGAGATTGATGAATACTCTCTATGCTATTCTAGAGTCCTCATCCAGTGGCTGATGAGAGCAGAGACAGACATCCACAGAAATACACTGAGCTGAAATCTGGAACTCAGTTGAAGAGAGGGAGGAATGAAGAACGAAGGGGTCTGTACCTGGTTGGAGAAACCCACAGAAACAGTTGGCCTGAAAAAGGGAAAGCATATCGACCCCAGATGCTCTTTGGGAGGACAGTACAGGACTAATCCAGCCCCCTGATCATGGATGCCAATGGGGAGGCCCCTGCACTCCTGGGAGCCTCTGGAGGTGGACTGGCGTTTTGCCCTGGTGGGTGGGAGGGACTTCGAGAGCCCATCCCACTTGAAGGGATTCGCTCTGTCTCTGAACACATGGGGAGGGGCCTAGGCCCAGCACAGGAAGATTTGGTGGACTTGGTGGAGCCCTGGTAGGGGGCCCTACCCTGCCTGGGGAGTGGCGGGTGGATGGGGTGGGGGGTAGGTTGGAGGTGGGGGAGAAGGAATGGGGGTGGGGGAGGGAGAGGGAGAGGGAAAGTACATGTGAAAATATTAATAATTTAATAAAAAAATGCAAAAAAATGTGGGGTTATTAGTATTGAAAACCCAACTGTAAAACTTCCTGTGTTGTGCAATGGTCCTTTTAAAAATTGCTAATTGCAGTTAGATCAGCATCTTTCCCTCTGGGTTCTGAATCCAGTTGTTTGAATATCTCTAAAACAAAAGGGAAAAAGCACTTGGCCTGGCAGTACAGGCTTGTAATCCCAGCTACTCAGGAGGTTGAGGCATGGGATTGCTAGTTCAAGGGCTACCTGCCAAAATAAGGCAACCCTACATCACACTAAAGAATCAAGAGGGTCAGGGATATGGCTCAGTGGCACAGCACTTGTCTTGCATATACGAGAACCTGGCTTACAATTAACCAGACATCATGATATCATATGTAGTCACATTGCATCAAATCAATGAGATCCTGTTTGATGATCTAGCACTCTGAACCTTTTGGGCTGACTATAATATACTAGTTATATTGAAATGGTTGTTACTAAAACACCTGACACAGACACCATAAGGGTAGTAGGACTTACTTTGTCTTATGGTGACTGAGAAATTTCAGTCTGTCACACTGAGATAGCTGTGGTGGTGGGACTGTCTCCTTCTGCAGCAGTAGCAGCATGAGACAGAGTTCTCTCATCTTCATGGAACCAGGGGCAGCTGTAATCATCAAAGTCTGCCCCCTAATGACCTAATTGCATACACACCTTAGCTCACAAGGGATCCAAAGATTCCCCCATAATGCCATCAGCTGGAGACTGAACATTCAGGTATAATGGGGAACATTTCAGATTCAAGCCTTAACACACAGCACATTTTAACAAATTATAGATTAATCACAGTGGCAGGAAAATCTGTGGTACTTATAAATATATCTGCTCCCTGAATGTGGGAAAGAATTAGTATATCAAATCTTGTTTTTATTAAAATTGTTTTCCTTCTTTTTTATTTAAAATGGAAACAAGCTTGTTTTACATGCTAATCCTGGTTCCCTTTCCTTCCCCTCCTTCCCTGCACCCCACCAACTCCCATTCCCTTTCTGCTCCCCAGGTAGGGTGAGGCCTTCCATGAGGGAATCTTCAAAACCTGTCATATCATCTGGAGCAGGGACTAGGTCCTCCCCCATGTGACTAGGCTGAGAGAGTATTCCTCTACGTGGAATGGGCTCCCAAAGTCCATTCGTATACTAGGGATAAATGCTGATCCACTGCAGAGGCCCCATAGATTGCCCAGGCCTCCTAACTGACACCCATGTTCAGGGGATATGGATCAGTCCTATGCTGGTTTCTCAGCTATCAGTCTGGGGTCCATGCCCCTTGTCCAGGTCAGCCGTTTCTGTGGGTTTCCCCAGTCTGGTCTTGACTCATCTCCTTTGCTCATCACTCCTCCCTCTCTGCAACTGGATTTCAGGAGTTTGGCTCAATGTTTAGCTGTGGTTGTCTGTTTCTGCTTCTATCAGCTACTGGATGAAGGCTCTGGGATAGCATATAAGGTAGTTATCAATCTCATTATCAGAGAAGATCATTTAAGGTTCATAGGTGTGTGGGTTAATATCAGGGTTTTCAACTCGATTCCATTGGTCAATCCATCTATTTTTGTGCCAATACTAAGCTGATTTCAAGTATAGCTCTATAATAGAGCTTGAAGTCAGGGATGGTGATGCCTCTGAAAGTTCCCCTATTGTACAGGGTTGTTGTGGCTATACTGGGTCTTTTGTTTTTCCATATAAAGTTGAGTATTGTTCTTACAAGGTCTGTGAATAATTGTGCTGGGATTTTGATGGAGATTGCATTAAATCTGTAGATTGCTTTTGGCAAGATTGCCATTTTTACTATGTTAATCCTACTATCCAAGACCATGGGGGAATCCTTCCATTTTCTGGTATCTTCTTTAATTTTTTTTTCTTTAAAGACTCAAAGTTCTTGTATACAGGTCTTTCACTTGTTTAGTTTGTGTTATCCTAAGGTATTTTATTCTGTTTGTGGCTATTGTAAAGGGTGATGTTTCTCTGATTTCTTTATCAGGCCATTTATTGTCTGTGTATAGTAGGGCTACTGATTTTTTTCAGTTAATCCTGTATCCTTCCACTTAGCTGAAGGTATTAGCTGTAGGAGTTCTCTGGTAGAGTTTTTTGGGTCACTTATGTAAACTATCATATCATCTGCAAAGAGTGAAAATTTGATTTATGCATAATTATATACAGATTATATAGTCACCTATAGTAGTCAGAACTTATAATTAGGTTAGTTAGGTTTTCTAGATATACAGAGATGTATTTGAGATGGATAGGTATTCTTCAAACCTTTCAAAGACCTACAGAATGTATGGCATTTAAATGGTTTAGGGTTATTTATGGCAGTGAGACACAACTGCTCCTGGCACACCAAATATGTGTGACAGGAAGATGGTCATTGAAGAAACTCATTACGGAGTTTGCCTTCAACATGGCAAGATTAGCCATTTGGACAAGAAACTTCTCTTGCCTGGACTGTTTGTTGCTGTATAAACTGGACGTGCAGGACCCACAGGAAAGTGACTGCTGAACTTACAGAACAGGACAGTCCTGAAGGGTTCCTGCTTCATGGGGAGTCTGCCAGACACACTGTGGCCTATAGGCTGAAGATGGATGCCCCAACATTACAGAGCAACTTTGGGTGACTGTCCAGGTAGCGAGATGTCTCTGTCAGATCTAGAGTTTATATATTATCCTTCTGTGGTCTTTGATGGAGTTGAAGATAGATAGTTATGGTTATAGTTTTCCTTAGTTATGGATAGGTATTCTTGTTATTATAAAAGATAAGCTACATATAAAACTTTAGACTCACAAAAATAGGATAGATGATAGAATGTTTTCTTTAAATCTTGCTAAATGTTAATGAAATAAATATCATAACTATAGTTCTTACTTGATAACTGTTTTGTTATATATTGTACTATGTTAATGTTAAAAACCTTCTTTTTATTTAGACAAAAAAGAGGAGATGATGGGGGATGTCCTTCTGTGTATATGTTTATCTTATTGGTTGTTGAATAAAGCACTGTTCTGCCAATGAGGCAGCAAGTTAGGTGGGATTAGGAGTCAAGGAGTATTCTGGGATATGTAGTATAGTCTTGTGATCTAGGCAGGAAGTGACATAGTAGGCAGACTCAAAATATAAGCAGGGACAAACAGGAAGTCATTCTCTTCCTCTTTCTCCTGCTCTCAGCTCAGGAGTCACCATGTGATCCTTGCAGGAGAAGAAGCCTTCTGCTAACATCCTATAAGATAAGTCTTTATAAAATATACAGATTAATAGTTATGGTTGATAATTGAGACTGAGCTAGCAAATGAGAAATCCCAGTCATTGGCAGCAGCATTGTACCTAATATAAGTCTCTTTGTGTTATTTTGACTGCCCATGTGGTGGCGGACCTTGGGCAGCTTGGCATAAAGATTTATCATTACATTTAGGTATGTTCATTTTATCCCTGATATCTACAGTACCTTTATCATGAAGGGGTGTTGGATTTTGTCAAAGGCTTTTTCAGCATCTATTGAGATGATTGTGTGTTTTTTCTTTTTCATATTTTTATATGGTGGATTACATTGATGGATTTTCATATGCTGGACCATCCCTGCGTCCCGGGGATGAAGCCTACTTATTCATGGTGGATGATTTCTCTGATGTGTTCTTGGATTTGATTTGCCAGTATTTTATTGAGTATTTTTGTATCAATGTTCATGAGGGATATTGGTCTGTAGTTCTCTTTCTTAGTTGTGTCTTTGTGTGACTTGGGTACCAAAGTAATTGTAGCCTCTTAAAAAGGGTTTGGCAATGACCTTTCTGCTTCTATTGTGTGGAACACTTTGAGGAGAATTGGTATTAACTGTTCTTTGAATTTCTGGTAGAATTCCACAGGGAAACCATCTGGCCTGGGCTTTTTTGGAGACTTTTGATGGCTGCTTCTATTTCATTAGGGGTTATAGGTCTATTTAAATTGCTTATCTGTTCTTGACTTAATTTTGGTAAGTGATATCTTTCCAGACAATTGTCCATTTCCTTTAAATTTTCGAATTTTGTGGTACAGATTTTCAAAGTATGACCTGATGATTCCCTGGATTTCCTCACTGTCCCTTGTAATGTCCCCATTTTCTTTTCTGATTTTGTTAATTTGCATGTTCTCTCTCTGCCTTTCAGTTAGTTTGGATATAGGTTTGTCTATCTTGTTGATTTTCTGGAAGAACTAACTCTTTGATACATTGATTCTATGTATTGTTTTCTTTGTTTCTACTTTATTGATTTTAGCCCTCAGTTTGATTATTTCTGGCATTTATTCCTCCAGGGTGTGTTTCCCTTTTTTTTTTTTTTTTTGTTCTAAATTGTCTCCTGTGACTATTCTCCAATTTCTTCATGTGGGCCCTTAGTGCTATGAACTTTCCTCTTAGCACTGCTTTCAAAGTGTCCCATAAGTTTGGGTATGTTGTATCTTCATTCTCATTGAATTCCAGGAAGTCTTTAATTGTACCCAGGAATGGTGCAATTGTGCATTGTTCAGTTTCTATGGGTTTGTAGGGTTTCTCCAATTTGTGTTGTTGTTGAATTCTAACATTGAAGCATGGTGGTCTGATAACATACAGGGAGTCATTCACATTTTTTGTACCTATTGAGATTTGCCATATTGCCAAGTATGTGGTTGGTTTTAGAGAAGGTTTCATGTAGCGTTGAGAAGAACCTATATTCTTTTGTTTTTGGATGGAATGTTGTATAGAAGTCTGTTAAACCCAATTGGGTCACAACTTCTGTTAGTTCATTTGTTTCTTTGTTAAGTTTCTGTCTTGGTAGTCCTGTCTAGTAGTGAGAGTGGGGTGTTGAAGTCTCCCGCAGTGTTTGAGGTTTTATGTGTGATTTGAGTTTTAGTAATGTTACTTTTATGAATGTGGATGCCTTTGTATTTGGAGCATAGATATTCAGAATTGAGAGCTCATTTTGATGGATTTCTCCTGTGATGAATATGAAATGACCTTCCTCATCTCTTTTGATTGATTTTTTTTTGAAGTCTAATTTGTTAGATACTAGGATTGATATACCCACTTGTTTCTTGGGTCCATTTGTTTGTAAAATCTTTTCCCAGCCCTTAATTCTGAGTTACCTCTGTCTTTGAAGTTGAGGGGTGTTTCTTGTATGCAGTAGAAGGATGGATTCTGTCTTTGTATTCATTCTGTTTGCCTGTGTCTTTTTTTAGTTTATTATCTTTATTTTAGAAACAATCTTATTTTACATATCAATTTCCCATTCCCTTGCCCTCTCATCCTCCTATGCCACCCACTGACCCTCCCAACCCATCCCCACCCACTTCTCAAGAATAGTGAGGCCTTCAACAGGGTATCATCAAAGACTGTCACATCATTTGGGGGAGGGCCTATTCCCTTTATATGATGTTACTTGGCCTTTTTCCTTTGATGGTCTTAACATTCTTTCTTTATCCTGTAAGTTTGGTGTTTTGATTATTATGTGATGAGAGGACTTCTTTTGTGGTCCACTCTAGTTGGTGTTCCCTAAGGTTTCATTGGTATGTCTTTTTTTTAGGTTGGGAAAGATTTCTTCTATGATTTTGTTGAATACGTTTTATGTACCTTTGAAATTGGTTTCTTCACCTTCTTCTATACCTATTATTCTTTGGTTGGCCTTTTCACAGTGTCCCATATTTCCTGGATATTTTCTGTTAGGGATTTGTTGGACTTAAGATTTTCTTTGGCTGATGAGTCTATTTCCCTATTGTATTTTCAATGCCTGAGATTCTCTCTTCCATATCTTGTATTTTGTTTGTTATGCTTGCATCTGTACTTCCTGATCATTTATCCAGCGTTTCTATTTCCAGCATTCCCGCAAATTTGTTTTTGTTTTTTATTGTGTCTATTTCTGCTTTCAAACCTTGCACTCTTTAAATTGTTTCTTGCAATTTTTGGTTTGTCTTTTCCTCCATTTCTTGAATTTTTTGTTTTTTTTTTTTTTTAGTCTTCCATTTTTTAAGAGATTTCCTCATTACCTCTTTGAGGGTCTCTATCATTTTCATAAAGTTGTTTTCTGCTTCATCTGTGTTGGAATGTTCAGGTCTTACTGGTGTGGAGTCCCTAGACTCTGGTGGAGTCATATTCTACTTTCGTTTTTGAGTGTGTTCTTATACTGTCATCTTCTCATCCTTTCCTCCAGTGGGGTCTCTACCTCTCCTGGTGGGTATGGGACCAAGGTTCTCTTCTGGTGGGTGCAAGCGGGTCCAATACTCTGATGGCTCTCCTCTTGCCATGGGTGCTGGCAGGACTAGTACCTGGACATTGGCTGACTCTGTTCACTGTATCCCTGGTGAGCAGCTCCCAGGCCTTAGGAGGCTCCAAGCAGGGCATCGGAAGATGGACTGGGAACAGGCCTATGCTTACTTCCTCCCATGAGTGGAGTCAGTACTAGGAGGCTGGCAGACTTTGGATAGGCTTCTGCTGGGAGGAGCTACTATGCGGTTGACTAAGTTGTTTTGTTTTGTCTTGTTTTTTTACCCCTTTGGTCACTAGTAGCAATATTTTTAAAGAGAGGTCTCTTCACAAGACTCCTCCCTTGCCCACATTCACCACAGACTAATTTTATTTTTACTGAATCAGAATTTCATGAGTGTAGTATGAAATCTAATCAGTCTTAATAATTAAAATCTAGAATCAGATATTGGGGTTAATGCTGAAGATCAGAGAATCAAAGCAGCCAGCTACCAGAGAGTTCTTTCTCTATTAATGCTCAGACCAAAGTTTAGATCCTGTCCTCAGATTGTATGCTCAGACTGCTTAGGTTGCTCTGCTCCTCAGATTGCATTGTTTCTCAGACTGCATCTCTCTTTTGTCCCCTCCTGCCTTATATTCTCTCTGCCCAGCCATATCACTCCTGTCTCCACTCTTTAGCTCTGGGATTAAAGGTGTGTCACTCTAAGTGCTGGGATCACCTTTGTGTGAGCTCTGTTTCTCTCTTTGACTGGATAAATTTTGTGTAGCCCAGGGTGTCCTTGAACTAATAGATTCATCTGCCTCTGTCTCCTGAGTTCTGGGATTAAAGGTGTGTGCCACCACTGCCAGGCCTCTCCGGCTAACTAGTGTGGCTAGTTTTGCACTCTGATCTTCAGGGAAGCTTTATTTGTTAGATCAGAAACAAAATATCATCACACATGAGTTTGAAAGGAATTAATTACTTTCTTCCTGCTATAAACCAGGTTAAAAAAAATCACATCTGAAATTTGTCTTTCTATTCTCCTCCAAGAGGAGTTGTGACTGACGAGATGCTAGTATTATGATGGACCTCTGGTGTCTGCCTTGGATAAAGTGACAGGCAAAGGACAAACATTGCCCCAAGACCCAAAATGGTACTTCTTGGGAGAATGACTCTAGGAGGGCAGAGGTATTTCATAACCCCTCACATTGCATGTATGGGATGTCATGTCATGTTCCGTTGTTGGGATGCATGTTGTGTCCTGTGCAAATCTCATCTTTGTTCTCTCCCTTAGCGAAACCTTTCATATTGCTGTCTTTTAGTCCCCTAGCTGGTAAGACCTATTAAGCCAATTTCCTCCTGTTTGGTTCTCAAGAGGAAGAATAGCTAATTAACTGTTTCAGTGCAGTAATTCATTAGATTTCTTTTTCCATGGTACGTAATAAAGCATGCCTTTGCTTTCATTTATGTCTTGACCAATGTGAATTTCCTGTCTGTTTCTTAAAAATCTTAAAAGGATTTAATAAGAAGTGCAGACGAGTTTTTTAAAGCATCATAGAAGAAAAAATCACTACACTTAAACACAGAATTTAGTAGGACTAGAAATGTAGATTTGAATGGCTGTTTACAAACATTAATTTTTCTCTGTGCTCCACAGTCTATTTCAGATGCCAGAGCTGCTGGATTTGCATTTATTTTTCAGTGTGGCTTCTCTAGGAGTAGTGGGTTAAGCAGAGGAGACAAAGCCTGTACTTTTCCATACCCTCAAAGGGTAATAACCATGATTATTTAAATGACACCTAAATAATACTTAGATTTTCTTCCCTTCAGAAAGAACTCAGTTTTATTTTTGAACAATATAAGAAATGTTATCTCAGATACACAAAATCAGAAACATATGCTGCAGGACTAATACTATTGCAGTTTTCAGAGGTCAGCTACAAACTCTCCATAAAGTTTGCTTAATTTAAAATGAAACAGAAACAGCTGTTGTAAGGAATGCAGTATATAAGCTCTCATTTGAGGTTATATTGTATTTCTCTTATTAATTTTAATTGTATGTTTCAAGAGAAAGAACTTATTAAAGAAATAAAATAAAATCTGATTTTGAAAGTGTCCTGTAACCAGACTAAAATAGTACACACTATCGTAAAATCCAATTATGGTCTCTCTCTCTATCTCTCTCTCTCTCTCGTTCTCTCTCTCTTTTAGCCTCCTTTTGCAAAAAAGGGAGCATGGTTGTTTTTCTGCAATGAGGGTATAAGTATGCAGGAAAACCAAGATGTTTTTCTTAGTCTCTGCCTTTTCAGTCACTCAACACTCCTGACACCAGATGAAGAAGGATTTCCCTTACATAGCAATCCCCTGGCTGATTTTCTAGAGCTCACCAGCTGAGTGTCCCTGAGTTCAACTTTGACAGTCTCTACTTAGAGATAATGTGAGGTCCTACAGCTTGAGGGCTCAGAGCTACAAGACTGCCTCCTTCTTTAGAAGTCAGTTATTAAGTACAGGTTGTAACCTGTTTTTGAAGAATCAGGTGTGAAATGTGGTTCCCACAATGCCCCTCTCTTTGAGTCTTGTTGACTAAGGTCATCGCTTCCTTTCTCTTTGTTTCTTCCTCCCTCCCCCTCCCTCCCTCCTTCCCTCCTTCCTTCCATTCTTCCCTTCCTGTGTACAATGTGCATATCTGTGTGCACATTCATGTGTGTGAAAACAGGTTTGTGGAGGTCTGGAGGACAATGTCAGGTGGCGATCCTTGCCTTTCATTTCCTTTGAGATGGGGACTGTTTTATTATTTCCCCTATGCAGCAGTCTAGCTAGCTTCTATGCACTCTCTTGTCTCTGCCTCCCATCTCTCTTTAAGTTCTGAGAATTTGAATTATGTATGCTCACCCTGCATATATGGCTTTTACATGATTTCTTAGGATTTGAACCCAGGTCCTTACACATGTACAGCAGGCAATTACCTACTAAGCAATATCCCCAGCCACAGCCTGTTAATTTTTTGGAGTGGTTCACATCACTCCAAATAACGCTGTACTTGTGTTTATCAATTTATTAATTAAGGAAATATTAAAGGATTTGGGTGAATAGCCAAGTGCAGAAATACACAAGCAAGGTTTTGAAGTGTCCTGTGTGCAGAGTTCTGACTCTGGAGTTGAGATATGCCATTCTCTATTTACCTGGATGTGTTCACCACCTCAGATACACCTCAAACCCCACAGTCTGGGAATTCCTATGGCGGCTTTGTGTAAGCATGGCTGATTAATAACTCTATTTCCAGATCTTTTCCTCTCTTTGGAGAGTGAAGATTGAAGCTGAAGTCTCCAAGTTTAAAATATTGGAGTTCTTGAGTCCATGCAGGCACTCCCCAGGAATCAGTCCTGTAGTGGAGAAAAAAAAATCTCATTATCCAGAACATTTCAAGGAACTTCAAAGATCTGGTAGGAAGGAGTATCAAAATGCAAGCAGAGCAAAGACAATCCTAAAACCACTGTGCTAAAGGATACTAGCGGCTCTAGCTCATGAGGCGGAAACTTCAGCTCTGGGGCAGAAACCAATGCTGGAAGCAGAGAGTTGCTTGTCATTTCCGTTCTCAGGGTTCCCGGGGATTAGAAGTTTTGTATGGGACTGGAGCAGAGACCAGGGGGTTATTTCCCATCATTGCATGGTAAGTTATTTTGGAGTTAATATTCCTCCAAAATAGATGAATATGGTGGCTTGAGTGAGAATAGCCCCCATATGTTCATATATTTGAATACTTGGTTGCTAGTTGGTGGAACTGCTTGGGAAGGCAGAGGAGGTGTGGCCATATTGGAAACAATATACCTCTGGGGGAAAGGTGGATATTAATATTCCCCCTGTATAGGTATACAAATACATTTACAGTATATAGCTGTTTGTGTGAATCATTTAATTTTCCGTGGGTCTTGATCACCTAAGTGCTAATTCACTTGTGGTTTAAACATGTACATCTTTTGATTTTCTCTAAGGAATTCCAACATAATCTTCATGCTGATAAATCTATCAATCGGTTCTTGTCTTCTTTCGGAAACCTCCAGAAGCTTGGCCTCAGCTGAGCATCCTTCCCCCGGATGTTTTCTTTACTTTAAATCTCAAATGCTAGTTTTCCTCCCTTCCACTCAGACTTCTATGTCAACTGCTTTCTTCTTTTGTTTCTTTTTCCTTATTTTTTGAAGTTAAGATATAATTCCATAATTTCCCTCTCCCCTCTTTTCCTCTAGCCCTTCCTACACCCCCTTGTTCTCTCTCAAATCCATGGCCTCATTTTTAATTGTCTTTTTTGTGTGTGTTTATATATACACACACACATACACACACACAAATATAACCTGTTCTGTCCATATAAAGTTACCTGCTATCATTTTTTTTTTTTTAAATGTTGGAGTGGCATTTGAAGTAAGTCTTTGATAGCAGTTGATGTGGTCCAGTTTCATGACTAGAAGGACTGTCTCTGACAATAAGCCACTTGTGTGTTTTTATAATCCCCACTTGGCTCCAGAATTCCAGATTCATACATAAAACCCAATACTTAGTTTTTAGCTACCAAGAGACAGTCACAAAATGAGTGTGCTCATTATTCAACTGCTGCTATTTCCTTACCAACTGGCTTCCGTCCCAGCCTTATTCATTTCATACCCCACAATCAAGCAATTAGGAAATCCTGTTGTTTCTGCCTTCCAAATATATTCAAATGATCAGCATATGACCACTTTAAAAACTATTTTGATAGAATAACCTTGTCCTTAGTCACCAGCTGCCCACTGCACCAGTTGACAACCTCTCAAACAATTTCCTTGCTTATAAAATAAGCTTGTTCCATGCTTATTTTTTTGGCTCAGAAATCCTTTGTAAAAGAAGGCTATATTATGTGACTTCTCCAGTCTCGATTCCTCAATGATTCCACTTTAAGTAAGCTATAAAACACATCACCTTAGAATGTCCTGGGTGTAACATAAGGACATTTATATCTCATATAAATGATGTGATGCAGGGTCTTGTGTTTCTGTTTTATCTAGGTCTCCTCTGCTAGTTTCTGTCCACTTCAGTTATTCTTCTCTTTCATTCCACTGCTTTCTTTGATAACTTCTTAGCATTGTAAGCAAGCTCCTGACGTGGCCTTTTACATATTTTTATTTTATGTGTTGAGGTTTTTTTTTTTTTTGCCTGCATGCATATTATGTGTGGTGCATGTGTACCTGGTACCTGTGGAGTCTAGAATAGGTTTGGATCTCCTGGAACTAGAGCTATGGATGGCTGCTTGTAAACAAACCGCCATGTGGATGCAGAGAACTGAACCTGGGTCCTCTGCAAGAGCAGAAAGTATTCTTCACCTGGAGCCACCTCTCCAGCACCATGGCTTGGATTTTGCATAGGCTAACCCCTCTACCAGAAATCCCACATAGAATCATGTGAACTCCATTCTTCAAGTGTTTACTGAAACACGAGCTTCCCAGTGAGCCTCACGTCATTCTATTTAAAATTATGTCTGTTTTCTAAACTTGCTTGCCCTATCGTGGTCTTTTTCTTTTGGAAACAGGATTTCACTCTGTCACCCTGGCTGAGTTGGAACTCTCTTTCTAAACTAGGAGTCTCTGCCTCTGCTTCCAAAATTCGGGGATTAAATGCAGGAGCCATCATGATCATGCCTGTCTGTTTATTATGCTCGTAACATCATCTTATTTACATATCTTAGTCTGTGGGTTTTTGTTGTTGACCTGAACTCTAGGCATGTAGATCTACCTGGCCAGAGATTTTTTTTTGGCAATTTTGCTAAATTCACTAATACCACAAACAAAGCATGATATACAGCCAAATACTACAATTTTGTACTATAACTATTTAAGCTATTTTCAAGTATACTTTCTTAGGAAGTTATGACTCTTGTCACCATTTTTTTTTTTTTTTTTTTTAGAAAATAGCTTTAAACTTGAAACTCCTCTCATTTTCTTTTATTTTTTCTTTTTAACCTCTGAGCCATCTCTCCAGCCCCTTTCTTTTCTTTTCTTTTTTTAAAGATTTATTTATTATGTGTATAGTTCTCTGCCTGCATCTATGCCTGAAGGCCAGAGAGGGCATCAGATCTCATTAGAGATGGTTGTGAGCCACCATGTGATTACTGGAAACTAAACTCAGGACCTCTGGAAAAGCAGCCAGTGCTCTTAACCATTGAGTCATCTGTCCACTCCAGCCCCATAATCATTTTTTTAATTAGATTTTTCTTGAAAACAAATTTCAAATTAGTAATATTATTTTGTATGGATCCCATGCCACCGTGTGTTTGTGTGTGTGTGTGTGTGTGTGTGTGTGTGTGTGTGTGTGTGTGTATGTGTGTGTATGTGTGTGTGTGTTGACTCTCTCTTTCCACCTTTGTATTGGTTCTTAGTATTGAACTCAGGTTCCCAAGCTTGCATGTCTAGCATCTTTACCTGCTAAGCTACTTTACTGGCCCTGGATGCCATTTTTAAGTGAAGAATTCCCTACAACAATTATAAACTAATAGCACACTCACAATGAACTGACTAAGAGCAGCCAATATATCAGCCAGATATTGTAGTACATTCCTGTAATCCTATTACTTGGAGGCTAAGTCAGGAGGAATGTGAGTTCAGGGTCAGAATGGGCTTCACAGCAAGATTTTTTTCCCTAATAAATTAATAAATTAACAAGCAAAAAAGATGCAAATAAATAAAGCAGTGGAGATCAGTTCAAATCATGAAATGCTTTCCAAGATTAGGAAGAGGTGAATGAAAAGAGAAGTGGCTGTTACTGCTCAATTACATGTATAGGTAGCTTTGAGATAAATATCCAGGATTTGCATTTCACCAGTAAATAAAGAGAACTTGTTTGAAAAATCAAGGAGGAAAATAAGAAAAAAGAAAAATTAATAAAAGGAGGTTGGATTAAAAGGACCTTTCGACATAAACACTCTTTTGCTAACAGAAGAATTAGTGACTGCCGGGCGTTGGTGGCGCACACCTTTAATCCCAGCACTCGGGAGGCAGAGGCAGGCGGATCTCTGAGTTTGAGGCCAGCCTGGTCTACAGTGCGAGTATCAGGATAGACTCCAAAGGTACACAGAGAATCCCTGTCTCGGAAAAAAAAAAAAAAAGAATTTGTGACTGATACTTTATTCTTTCTTTTGGCTAAATGAAATTCCATTTTATGTGTATATATGCATACACATCTATCTATCTATCTATCTATCTATCTATCTATCTATCATATATCTTCTATCATTTCTTTGTCCATTTATCTATTAATGAACACCCAGAAAACCCCATGGTTTAACTATTTTGACTAGTGTGGGAATCAACAATGTTCTCTGGTTATTAATTCAGGAATGGGATAGTTGTATTATATGTGATTCTATTCTTAGTATTTAAAAATATTTTATTAATTCCTTAAGAATTTCATGCAATATATTTTTATATTTACTTACACTCCTTCCCTTAACTCCTCCTAGATCCATTCTACTCTTTCCCATTTCTCTATCTCTTCTGTGTTCGTTTTTTTAAAAGACAGGTTCTCACTATGTAGCTCTGGATGTACTGAAACTCACTATGTAAGTCAGGTTGGCCTTGAACTCACAGGAGATCTGCTTGCCTCTGCCTCCTAAGAGCTAAGATTAAAGACATGAGCCACCACACCTGGCTACATTGTCTTTAAAAAATAATCTCTTTACTCCAACTTGTACTTCCCATATACTTCTGGAATGTGCCACTGGAGTATGCTGACCCCTTAGGTGCTATCCTTAAAGAAAACTGACTCTTCCTCTCCCGTCAACTATCCATAGCGACTCATTTAGGGATAGAGGTTTGTGACCTTCCCCCACTCAAACTACATGTTAGATTTTTTTTTTTTGCTGGGGTTGATTTTCTCTGTGAAACAGCCCTGACTATCCTGGAACTCACTCTGTAGATCATGCTGTTCTCAAACTCACAGAGATCCTCCTGCCTCTGCCTCCTGAGTGCTGTGATTAAAGGCATATGTCACCACTGCCTGGCTACATGTTAGAATCTTGATAGGTTTGTTCTTGTGCAGGTCTTGTGCGGGCACATGTCCAGAAGATACTGTTCTTCTAGTCTTCCACAACTTCTAGATTTACAGTATTTCTCTACTTTGCCAGCAGTTCTTGACCCTTGTGTGCACATGTTGGAGGTGTGATATGGATATCTCATTTGCATTTGAACATCAGCTGACACTTATTCTCATGCTTGACCAGTTGGTTGTTTCTGTATTAAACACCATCCACTACACGAAGAAATGACCGTGATGAGGTCTGAGAACTTTATAATCTATAGGAAGAGTAATATGAATTTAGAAAGCAGATTGATACTGTGTAAGTTTAGCAGAATAATAGTAGTTCTTTGCCATATTTACAGTACCAGGAATGTGTTTTTTTCCTGTAGAGCAGACCTTATATCCAATCAAAAAGAAGTTCGTTATCTACATAGTGTTTGTGCCACTATGTTTGTGGCTCATGAAATAGTCTAGAGCAAATGTTCCCAGATAATCTCCCTTGGATCTCTTTGTTTCAGAGACTCACAGACCCAAGACTAATCTATAGATCCCTAGAGTCCTTGACACCCATCTGGAAGATGGGAAAACAGAACAGTCAATTGCATGTGGGTGAGATGGATGAAGGTTTTCAACACATTTTCATGCTATAAAACTCAAAGGAAAGATAAGCCTATTGTATTTCTTTCACTATAAAATGCCAGGTTTTCATATATTAACCCAAACAAAATCAAAGTGCATGACCTAGAGTATAATTAATAATTTGCTTCAATTCATTTCCTCTCAATGATTTTTTCTCATGTATTTAAAACAATGTTCTTACAAATAATTGAGTGCTTTTATTTTCTCTATTATTTGTACCTAAAATGATCATCTTTAGCCATCAGTGCATATTTCTTTATACCAAAAATGTGCTGTTGAATTTCACAGAGTGAAGACAATTTGCTGTGACTTTTCTTTTGTTGTGTGATATATCTGAGCCACAGCTGTAAACATTTGGTACTGTTTCACCAGAGTTTGGTCCTACATGTAAGGAGCCCAGTGTCTCCTGCAGTGGTGTAATGTAGCATCTCTAGTATAGATGGTGGCATTTCTGGCTTCCACCTGTGTCATCTTTATTTTGAACATGTTTCACTCAAATCCTCACCCAGACCATTTAATATTTTTCTTCAAAAAAGAAACAGATTTCCCATTAGCGTTTCTTGGAGAATTCATTTTGGCATTTGGCGATGTGATGATGTGACAGAAAAGGAAAGCCGTCTTCTCCGAGACCTGGGACCGTGGATGTTAATCAGACATCTCAACAGTGGGATTTCAGACTTCACAGCAAAGTGAGGTAGCAGGTTCTATTTTCCACATCTCACTGTATTCCATGATGACTTCTGAGTCCCCATGTTTCCATCCATGTGGGGCAAGATGGTGAACTCACATGAATCCTTACATTTTATGCTTCAGCCTTAACAACTGAGATGATGAATTATACTGATTTGCATGGGAGGCACAATCACACTCTAGTTATAATGACTAATATACAATACAATACAATACAATATATTTTGGTACTTACATCACATCTGGTTTGAACTTAAGATAAATCATTTTACAGGGCAATAAATCATATTTTTCAAAATTATGTGATGAACAACTAACAAAGCAGTATAAATAGCTGGATATATGATAATTATACAAATATTTATCATACTTATATATAATATGTACAATATATTATGTAATATACTTATAATAAATATATAAATATGTATGTTTACTTTCTCTATTTCATCAATAACACTTGCAAACCATCGTCTTCCTCATCTGTGATAGAACTCAAGTGATCATCTGTGACACCCATCCTCAGCTTTCCTCACTTAGGGAAGTCCAATTAAAACAGTTCCAAAGAGACAAAAGAACAAAAAAAAAATGTCTAATTTGTTGAGAAATTGCTGGTGAAATAGCATTTGGGACAGCTGGTACATCTGACTGGGAAGGAAAGCATGGTGGGTGGCATGGCAAGGCAGTTTACAACACTAGTTGTAATCTGTGCTGGTAAAGGAGATGTTAACCTAAATATTTAGGCTAGCTACAAAGCCCAAATAACCAAATACTCGAGTATATAGTAAATCCATTAGATTCAGTATCGGCCTCATGAGTATTAGAGGGGAAATATCACCATCATGTTTTCTGTTAGTTATGGTTTCCTTAAAATGTTTTAGAATGTTGGAAGATTAGTGTTTTTAAAAGTTTGTGGGTTTGCAAACTTTGGTAGAACAGGTCATGGGGAAGAGTAAAGAAAGACAGGAAAAAGAGGAGACAGGATACAAACATTAAACACATGTCTGTGGTTAATAAAATCAAGCAGATAGCACAGAGAGGACAGGGCACCAAAATGGAAACAACTTTGTGCCAGAAGTTTGAAAACTTAGTTCCGGATTACAGAGTTGAAATGTGAATTGACGTGAAAATGGAATTTTGCATGACAGGGACTGTGTGTCACTGTCTAACAGGGAAACACGAATTCACTTTGTCTGAAATGCCCAGTGATCACTTTGAATTAAAACAAAACGGAACACATATTTCCATGCTGCCTAATGAATTATTTCTCATCACTGCTCAGCCAAGCGCATTTCCTCCTTTCAATAGATGGGTTGGAAGCAAACATATTTAGGGCATGTGCTAGGGAAGGACTGCAAACCTCAGCTCTGTAGTTGGGCCATTCTTTCTGTGGTAAGCTCTGCTATTCTATGGTCCTATATACAAGATGCCAGCATCAGCCTCCCAAGCAAAAATGTCTCCTCATGGTGCCAAATATCCATTGAAAGAGAAAATCTACCCCTGGTTGAGAACCCCTTTGCCAGAGGCAGGTCCCATGACATCTTCACTGATGACAGGTGCTGAGGAGATGAGGCAGAGGTGGGTGAGGTGAGTGAGGGAACAGTAGCATTAAAATAATAGATGAGAAAAAAATGGAGAAAAGGAAGAGTTTGCACACAAGTCCCCAGCCTGCTGCAACACACTGGCCAGATTCGGGATGGTTGGAAACAATGCTGGACAATGGTGGCACATGCCTTTAATCCCAGCACTTGGGAGGCAGAGGCAGGCATATCTCTGTGAGTTCGAGGCCAGCCTGGTCTCCAGAGTGAGTTCCAGGACATCCAAAGCTATATTATATAGAGAAAACTATCTCAAAAACAAGAACAGCAACAAAAAACGAAATTTGCAATGCTCCCGTTTTGAAGACCAAAATCAGGGTTCCAGAAGGATCCTATTTTCCCTCTTGAGGCCGGAGATGGGGGAGCCTGCTTCATGCCATTCTCCTCCATTCTTGTGTTTATAGCAATATTGGCATCTTTTGTTTATGCAGCATCATAGTCACATGCATTGCAAGAGTGAACTTCATATCTGTCTGAGGAACACAAGTCACCACGAGCTTTGACGAGGAGAAGTTTGCTTCTATATTATTCTAGAGAAATAGTCACCGGGAGGATCTGGGGTTCAGTTAAAGACTCAGGTCCACTGAGGACATAGCTGCCAAACAGAAAAGACAGTGCTGAAGTCTCATACCATCACGGGACTTCTCCAGACTCTAAAACATATTGAAATATGAAGGAGCGGTTGTGTGTGCTCTTTGTGGCCTTCATGAGTGCATGGGAGCACTGTGGGAGGCCAGATTGTGCTTCTCCAAAGATGAAGGACTGGTAAACAAAAGGCAATTAGGGACAATCGAGTGTAGGATACTTCCTCTGTTTGCTTCAAAGTAGGGTATAAATCTACAAAGACAGAAGGCATCCTACAGCCCTTTTTACTATGGAGAGCACAAGTTGGCCACTGAGAGTGACTGATTGCCCAGAGTTTTACAAGAGGAATCGGTGTTAACAAGCTCTGTGAACTAGCCTTTCTCTAACACCAGAAACTCAAAGTCCATTGTCTCTGACTTGCTACCTTTCTAAAAGTTTCATTTTTTTTACGGTATTACGTAGAGCAAGAATTCAACATTACTTGTTTGACAAATACT
Organism: Cricetulus griseus; assembly: GCF_003668045.3. NCBI lineage: Eukaryota > Metazoa > Chordata > Mammalia > Rodentia > Cricetidae > Cricetulus > Cricetulus griseus. Next base: position 26,496,468 of record NW_023276806.1, read on the forward strand.
CATTCTTTGAGTGTTTTCATATTTATGTGAAAGAAAGATAGACGGAAAATCTGACAGAAGAGATTTGCTGACCCACAAATCTGCATAGACAGAAGCCCAGGCAGACACAGAGACAGATAGACATATGGATACACTGTTTGTCAAGAAGGAAATGAGAAATGGGTTAGCAGGACAAGGGCAGAGAGACTGGAATGGCTCCAGGGACGGAGGAAGTTGTGAAGGTCAGGAGAAGATGGACTGACTGCTCTGTAGGGTTTTGGCCTGTCAGAAGCCTGATTTCAAGATGCCTCAGGCACTATGCAGCATGTTCAGGATCATTTCTCTCCTCCTGAAAAACACAGAGAGTTGTCTGTACACCGTACTGTAAGAAATCTCCCATTTGTTCTGATGACAACCTCTGGAGAGCACTGGACAGGAAAACCCTTGTTTTCCTCTCTCTCACCTTCTGTCCCCTTCTTAATTTCCCTCTGGCGCTACAAATCCAAATGCAGCTGACTTTATATGTGAAGAAATGTTCGGAGCAGGATAGGCAGGCTGTAAGCAGCTGCATGGAGCTGGGGTGGGGATGGTGCAGCCTTGAGTGCTGTATTTGGGAGGACCTCAAGAGTTGTCTCCCCTAGGACCACTCTGACCATTCTAGACTTCTGCCTTGCAGTACATAGCACCAAGGCAGCTACTATCCATTGTAGCTTCATAATAACAGAGAAACATGACTACACCAGGAATGGCTTTAGGTCTTGATCCACAGAGAATGTGATACCTCCCTGGGGATCAGAAGGCCCCAATGTCAATGTCCAGGATCCAGATTTCCTAACTGGCTTCTCAGGTGATAGCCAGAGCAAGCCATGGTTTCAGCCAGACTGTGTGAATCCGACAGCAGAGCACAGAACAGTTAACCTTCAGTTGACACTGAACAGAGAGGAAGTAGTTGTCATCATTTATGATGAGAATTCTATCTTAATCTATGGTTATGCCTTCTGTCTATCATGATGCTAAAATAAAAACACCGCAGAGGAACTGTCAGGAGCATGGCTGCCATTGGAGTCAGAGATCCAAACCACATCATGACAGTCATGAAACGGCTGTGTTCTACAAGGGGCTGCACAGAACTGACCTTTGTGGCTTTCCAGTCAAACACAGTTCTTCAATCAGGAGGAAACCCAGGACCGTAAAAATAGGTTGAAACACTTGTTTCACAAGTCTTGCATTATTTCCACATAGGTCACTTTAAGTAAGTAGTAAAATTTAAAATAGAAATTTCTGGGAAGTTGTCCGATAATCACAGAAAATCAACTTGGAGACTGAGTATCTGAATGCAATAAAGGCAGGAATATCGCATACTGGTAGATCACTTGCTGGGCATATATGAGCAACCGAGTTAAAGATCCATCACTGGAAAAAAATAGCAATGAAAATCAGTCAGAGAGCTCAGAAGAGGAATCTTCTGTCTAGTCTAGTAGATGCACAATGTATATATATATTGAGGATATGAATGGCACGGAACAACAAGCACTAATTGTAAAGATGTTACTGTTATATGAGATAATCATAAAGCTATCTCCCTTAGTAAAGGCTCACAACTCAAAAGTTGTGGTTTCAGATGAGTGTTTTTTTTTTTTTTCTTATACCATTAAAACCAATGGAAAAATTCTCTAAGCAGTGAAATACTGAAGATATAAGGTGCTCAAGAGATTAACAGATGCAAAACATATGTGACTGCTTAAGAGAGTACATTCTCAGCAAACGGGAAGTCCCCTGATGTCCCCACAGACTGAAGCAAGTCCTAGTTCCCAAGTCTCTTTATTTTGGATTTTCTCCTGAAGTAAAAGTTTCACTTTCCTGTAAAATTCAACAGCATGGAACTCAGTGCTAGGATTTTAGAGGACTTTACGTTGTTTGGAGCAAATTGACCTTCTCCAGCATGTCAACTTTGAATACCACAATTCATCCCATTCTGCTACCAGCAACATGGGGTAGTGAGCAGAATTTCCTCTACAAGTCGGGCCAGCATTGAGATAGAATGGACCAGATTGTATGCTGCATTTTTTAGATAACTAGATTCCTTGGGGAATAAAGTGTGCTAAAAATTTTCAAGTCCTCAATGACTCTCTCAGGCCTCTTGTATTTCATCACATTCTGAGAGGAATCATGCAAAAGTTCATCAGAACGACTAATTTCCCAGCCGCATTTGTATCTTAAAGCCTTTGTTGTTTGGCAAGACCGAGTGTGATGATCCCTCTGTGACTCCAGGTCACCTGAGTATTTAGGAAGCTGTTCTGTTTACAGCTCCCCGAATGTCTCTGTCCCTCAGAGACTACATTATCCTGGCCCTTTGACATGTTGGAAGGACAGAGATGTTTCGAAATGGCTCTCAGAGCGTGTCTATTTTGATTTAGAAATTGCTAAGCAAACACAGAAAGTCAAAGATTTTCTTTAACAATTGCTCCCAGTGTTAACACAAGCCAAAATAAGACTCACCAGGCTTACTTTGGCCTACAATTTCATTCAATAAATTTTTAAATGCAAAAAAGTTTATTAAAGCAGTTCAAAGAAACCATAATACATTATGTTAAAAGGAGAGTGAACATGTTAATTTACTAATTAAAAATTGAAGTTTGCTTAGGGAGTTCTGTAATATTTTGTAGTAATTTGTAATATATAATATATTATTCATATACTTTAAATATCCTTTTATTAAATGGTTCTAAAAGAATACTTAAAGTATATGCATTTTTTAGATTTTTTTTAAAGCTACCCCCTCTGTTCAGATAACATACAAACCAAGCTTTTACTAAGACTTTCCTAAATTACCTAAGGTTTATATAAAATTTTAAAAATACTGAGGGCAGTAAGGGCCTGGTTTTACAGATCAACTTTGATCCATATTTAAGGACCACAATCTCAAACACTATTTATTTGACATTCCTCTGTCTACAACTTAATGTTCTACTATTTCAGTATTGCTATTTTCTAGAAAATTCTCCATGTAGCAGTCATTTTCCCTCTATTAGCCCATGTTCTGTATTGTTCTGGTTTTGTATAGAGGCTTCAGAATCACTTGGAGGCTTAGTAAGACCCAGCTGGCTTGGCTGTGGCACACTGTTTCTGTTTCAGCGGGTCTGGAGACCCTGCTGAATTCCCATTTGGAGCCTGGCCCCTGGCTATGGTGATCAGGTGCTACTGCAGATGCAAGACTAGCATTTTAAGAACACAGAGTCTCGGCATTTCTGGTTACATCAGTGTTTTCAGTTTGCCATTGGACTCCAGGAAAGACAGAGAAAACTTTGAATAGCTCTTCTCTTTCAGTTTCAATTAACCAAAATAATCAAGCTTTATTTATATTTATTTATTTATTTATTTATTTATTTATTATTTCTTTAGTTTGCATCTAAGCAATGTCATAATCTAGTACAGCTGTAATAAGTATTTTTAGAGGGAAGGCAGCTTTCTTCACTCCATTTATAATAGAAGCTGTCACCTACCAAGGCTTGTGTGTTGAGACCCAAAAGATATGAGAAGAGTCCTTCTATGAGGAACCATCAACTATTAACTATTAACATGAGACAGTGACAAATGAATGGGGTGTTTGGTCACATAATATAACTTTTGTACACTTGGAAATATGTAGTGATTTACTTCTGGTTTCCTTGATAACTATAGAATGCTACATGGGGCCTATTGGAATCTCTAGAACTATTGCTCTTAGTGCCAGTGTTTATAGTAGTTTTGTCTTAGAAATAGAATGACAACTTAAAGACCTTAGGCTACCCATTTAAGCAAATAGAGCATGAAGTTAAATCAGGATCAGACTGACATTGGTGGAGGTGGAATTGGCATTAACAAAACGTCTAAAACCCTAGCCATGTGCTTTTTGGTTTTAGCAGACCTTATTTGTGTTCATACTGAAAGGCCTATTGGACTCTGAATTTATAAGTTATCTTAAAGTGTGTACAAGCAGATCTTATTTTTAAAAGTATTTTATTTGACTCAGTTAACTGAAGATATGTCACATGGCAGCCTTGGCTCCCGCCACCTGGAAATTTATGTAAAGTATAGATATGGTGATATCAAATCTTTTCTGTATGATTGGAGCTACATAGGGAAAATGGATTTCATGACAGCCTGTAACAAGTTTCTTGGGCTGAGGACATTTATAAAAGAACTGAATTCTGAGGTGCTTATTCTTCCCCTACCAGCTGTGTCTCTTACAAACACTTTCTAGTTATTCACTTTGTCATACAGTGAAATAACTCCATTGGAACAGGAAACACTTTGTCTGCCCCAAGTATTTTTTCTTCTGTGAAACACCTGGTCACAAGAGGTTAATATTTTGAGTTTCTGTGGATGGCCACAGACTGTCAAAGAGGCAAATGGGGACCATAATGCTGGGAAGACAACCATCCTGATAAAGTGAATCAATAAAAACGGACAACTCCTTCTCCAACACCACATTGCCAAATTGTCAGCTGTATTCTCCATATACTGCTCTTTAAACACATTAATTATCACTGTGCTGACTGACGCCTTGGGATATTTATGCCCTGTAAACAGGTCTGGTATTCTTTGCAAACAATCTGCAAAGGACCCCTTGGGTTCTAATGTATTTCTGTTCCTTACTGAACATTTGTTCTTTGCAAACCACAGACATGGCCATTTTCCTTGTAGTGTTCTCTTGTGAATGACAACAATAAAGACATACAGCTCTCAGGGAAAATAAATGAGCATGACTTCCCTTCATCCAGTACTGTTCCACTTTACTGGACAAATTATGTCCCTCTGTTGCCCCTTTGAGAGAGTCTTAATGTCACCCAGGAAGGGAAAATCTTTGGACTTATTTATTTCTCTCATTAACGTTGGATCTGCAAGGCATGTGTCCACTTTTGCTACCATTCCAGTCTTCAGTAGAGGGAAATCTAGCTCTACCATCTGTGCTGCCATGGTGAGGTTTCTTCCGTGCCAAGGTACCAGAAGCTGATGCTGCACTGATCATAACTGACCTGAAAGTGGAAGTGCAGGGGGATGCTAAGACATCACATTTGTTAATAGGAATCTACTTCTGCTGGATGAGAGGAGCCTAATCCCATGGACGTATGCTTTCAATTTTTCGTTGAAATTACAATCAAACAAATTGCCAGCACACATTTTTCTCTGTCAGATGTTTCCCTTATGGTGGATTTGGAGTACCCTTGGGCCGGCTTTTGAACCCCACCCTCTGCCAGTGTTGCCACAGACTCTTCTCTTCAGTTTCAAATTAATTTCATCTTTTTACCCAAGAAGTGGATACATTTGATATACAGTAGTACCTGAAGGGAAATGTCTCTTCCACAATGACTTTATGCAGGACCCTGATGGAAAGGATGACATGTTCCTGGCTCCTCTTCAGCTCTCTGTAGGGAACTCGGCATGATAAAAATCACAAAAGCCAAGAGCCTGCAATGTCCTGATTTTCTAGCACTTATTAAAATCGTATTTATCAAGGTTGACTCTTGGCTGCCGCTTGAACTGGCTCTCTGGAAGGAATGACTTTCAGACGATGCTTTGGGAGCAGGGGACCCTATGAGCACTGCTGGACAAAGTAGTATTGGAAACGGCCGCACTGTTTTTAAACTCATGAAACCACAAGCTCCTCAGGAGAGCTGATCCCAGCTTGGAAATGATTCCCCTCCTTCCCTTTCAGCAGGCTGTGGCGGGGAGAGCAAGGAAACAATAATAAAGACCAGTTGTTTTGATGTCTGGTTCCACTGCTATGTCCCTACTGGGTGAGAAGCTACATCAAAGAGGCTGTGAAGACCCCGGGAACTGAATGTGTTTTTGTTTCAGCCCATCTCCAAGCAAAGGTGTGATGGAATTGATTTGTCCTAAAGCTCAGGTCATGTGAACCATCGGGAAACTGTCAAATGTTACTATTGGGGCCAAACTGTGCCTTTCCAGGTGCTGTTTTCCAGAGCGACCGTCTCTCCCAAAGTGACTGTATCTGCATTGGTTGGAAGGGAGGAGGGACCCACAATCAAAAGTAATTTAGCTATTAATTCTGCCAGTGGCAGGAAGGTTGTTCTGATAAATACCTCATAGTGCATAGAAAAATGTTTGAGATGGGAGCGAGATAGTAACAGCAATATACTTTCCAAGAGCACACTAGAAAGAAGCCAAGGCTTAGACTCTGTCTTAAGTCTAATCCTCATTTAAGTAGGATGGAAGCTAGATAGCCCCGCATCAATATTTCTTCTCTACAAATTCTACACAGTGGCATAAAGCCAGTGAATCACACAGTGGAAGATACCTGAGAAAATCAGTGTAGCTGTACTTGTTTAGTGTTGTTTTATGGACCAAGAGAATATTCTTGAGTTTTGACTTTCTTTTCCCTTGACTGCTAGTAAGTGCCCAGACAACATAAGCTCATCACTTCACGGAGAGGTTCACAGCATTCCATGCAGGCATCGGAGGCGTCAAGAAACATTCCCTTTAAATGCTGGAGCCCATGGTGGGGAGACAAATATAAAAGACGTAGTCTTTGTCTGTCTTCAAGTTTTTTTTTTCCTTACTAGTGAGATAGATGAGTGAATATTTAACAGCTTGGATAAAATCTTCTAGAGTGGCAAGTCATCAGGGGGGCTTTTTAGTGAAATGGGAGTTAGTGTTTTAGACATAGTGAATACAAAAGATGAGTGAAAGGGGACATATAGCCATTAGGAGAGAGGGACAGATGACAAGTTAGCACTCAGGGAGAAGTGACTGTAAGAGGCTCTAGGCACATTTCTGGATGCCACAATGCCTAGGTATAAATGAAAGCCATTCTCCATGGTGTTCATTGATAGTTCATTTTCATAGTCATAGAGAAGAGTTTCAGAACCCTGCGGAGAAGTTACCCTTCACAGTTTTGTGCTGGTTTCTGAAAAGGGCACACACTGAGGGTGCAACCAGTGCCAGATTAAAAACAACGGCAGAGGATCTACCCCCACCACAACCACCACCATTAGGTACCACCCAAGATAGCCACTAATCCATCACTGTCTGTACCTTTACCACTGGGGCAGGAGATAGCTCTCTGCAGACAGCTAGGGGAAAAGGACCATGATGAAAACCGCACATTGCTCACAAACGTTGCAGTGAGAGCAGGCTGGCATTTAAAGAAAGATCAAGGGTTGTTGCAATGAAGTCTGGAGCACTGAAGAAGATGAATGCAAGGGCTTATAGCTGTGTTTAAGATAACCAAGCTAGATAAAAGGAGAGACAGCAGACCACCTCCCTCCTCTTACCCTAGAACCCCTGAAGAATCTATGTTAAGCACTATCATTCCTTTATATAATTTTGCTTCTAACACAGCTAATTGTGACAGAATAAATCCTAAGTAAAGAGGTCTTCTGATATGAAGTTCCTTCTAGGAAAACATCCCAGACAACTCTACAGACAAAAGGCCAATTATGAGGTCACAAGAAAAGAGCATGGCTTCATCTTGGTGGCTGTGATAGACATAATTCTGCCAGGGTAAAGCTATGGCCATGGCTACATAGTAAGACCCTGTCTCAAAAATAAACAAAAGAACAGAGTAGATCAACACCCTCCACTGTCCAATTAACAGCACTTGAGATATCTATGAGGTCAGAGGGTAGTAAAGCTAGCCCAGGGACTCATAGCATCAGAGATGGAGGGGGCAGCCTTCAACTATCCCTAACTGGGTGGTGGCTTATGGGTAGTGCATGGTCATCTCCCTGGTTGGCCCAGGGGTATATCCAAGAGAGTGTAGCCACTTCATTGACTTGACCCATGATAGTCCAGAGGATTATTCAGTCTCAACAGAGATTGCCTCAGCCATCATCCAGTTTCTGCCATGGACTTATAATACCCCCAGATGAAGGGAATTTTACATCTTTTTTTTCTTCTCTCCTGGAAATCCCTTTCAACTCTTGGGGTTTTTCCCAGTTAATTTCTCACTTTCCCCAATTACTGACTTTTCTGTAATAGTTTTAGTAAAGCCTTCAGTCTATATTGCATACTCCCAGGAAAGATTGTATCATTAGTCTTCTTGGTTGTGAGACAATGAACGTGGAGTCACTGTCCCAGCTTGATCTTTGATGACTGTCAGTGTTTGGAATCTTAGGTCCTTGGATCATTCATAATTGGTCTATAAAAGTTTCTGTCACACCCCAAAACCCATCAGCATCATTTGAAAGTACCACTATCACTATTATTACTACCAGAATCTAAGGAGAATCATCAGTACCACTGGCCACCGACCCTATCACCACTACTGGCCATCACCAATGTTTAGGCCACTGTGACATCAACACCATCCCTTCCATCAACACTAATACCATCATTGCTCTTATTTTTAATTTTTAAGATTTATTTTATTTTATGTGTCTGAGTGTTTTGCCTGCATATATGTCTGGTCACCAAGCACATGCCTGGTGCCTGTGGAGGTCAGAGAGAACAGGCCATTAGAGTCACTGGAACTGGAATTACAGATGGTTGTGAGCCACCGACTGGGTGTAGTGACTCAAACCCCAGTCTTCTGCTAAGCCCACATTAAGCTTTCAAATGGGTGAATGAGAGATATTGAAACCCATTGCTATATACCAACCAAAAGGAAGTTTTAGTGACAAACTAAAGTGACTAAAGAGAATTATCCAGTTTCACAAAAGAAACCCATATTTTAAATGAATTTTTTCCCAAAGAAACACACTGTTGCCTTTATTAAGGTATACCATCACACTAATCTTCAGTGTGTAGAAAACCATTTGAAATGTCTTTGGGGACATAAGAATAAGAGAACCTAGTATGTACTGTAGAGATGATCTGAAATGGCACCATTGCTTGGTTTTGCGCTAGGAAGTCTGTTCTTTCCGAAGATTTTTAAGTCAAGGCTGAGAAAAACAAAAGGCCACTAGTAAACAAGAGGTCTGTGGTTAAGGGATCTACTGATTCTGCCAGTAAGGAATATGATTCCGATTGACTCTGCACTCATAATCAATAACAGAGGTAAAGAACTCTGCATGGACAGTAGAGAGCTTTTAAAAAAATGTTCCTAGGAATGAATTTGAGAAAATAACTGTCCCTTAGATTAAATCTGGAGCCATTTTTTTTCTAGAAGAAACACATAATTTGGGTGAATATAAAATAATAATCAAAGTCGTTGAACCAAAATGATGTGCTATTTCTGAATTCTAATGTAGGGTTCACTTGCTGTTTCCGAAGTTGTGCTGTCAACTGCTAGCACCCATTCATGCCACTCAATAACTGTCTCATGATTGCTGTTACAATGTTGAATGAATATGTGGATTCATCTTAAGGAACACTTGCCTTGTTTCTATTGGAAACAAGAGAAAACTGATTGCAACATCCCAGAAGGACCATTCTCTGGTGGATATATGCCGCTGGGTCCATGAAAGCATCTGAGAGAGATCACTAACTGGGGGGTGAGAGGCATGGCCTACCCTCCCTACCTCCATCCCTTCCTTCCTCTCTTCATCCTTTTATTTTGGTGTTACCTTCAAAGGGCTAAGACCACCTGGGCATGTAACCACCTAAGGGAATGGCTCAGAAGCCCAAGCACTGTGTCTTTTTCAATTCTTTTTATTTCCCTCGGAACAACAACTTCAAATCCCCCAAATTTTCTGCTCAATTTGCCAAAATAAGGTCAAGAAATCCACAAGTCTATCGGGTGAATGCTATTACACATCCTCTCCCAATTCCTCCACCCCTTCTATATCTACTTCTCTCTCTCTCTTTCCTTCTTTTTCCACTGTCTCCTGATTTATCTGGATGTGTTGGTAGTAAAGTATAAATGTGTTCTGGCTACTCAGCAGGTCAGTATTGGTGAAACGCACTGTATACTCTAGGGTCTGTAAAGTTAACAAGCTTTCCCTGTAATGCAAAAAGGCAAAGGTCAATAATTTTTGGCTCCAAGAAAAGTTGTTAGTCTTTTTTATTACAGCCTTTTTATGCTTATAAAACAAAATGAATAAAACGTAACTTCAAATTGGACAGACTTTTAAACCAGATTGGAAGCATGACAGTTGCTTTGAAAATCCAGTTGGTTTCCTTCTTGACATGTAAACCAAAATATTTTGTCAGTTATTTTTACCAGAGTAGTAATAAAAGAATTGGTATTGGCTGTATGGCAGTATTTCAGTCAATTCATGTCAAAACAAGTCAAGAAACATGGCAATAATATATTTGTCTCTGTTTTAGCTGGTAACTGAATCCATTCCTGTTAATAATTTTCTTCCTGGGAATTTAATTTTCTATACACCCATTTTAGTAACATTTTACATGTTTCTACAATACTAAGGCCTTGGGCTACTTGCCTCATATATTAGAGCATTTAGTTTTTATAATAATGCTACAAAGCTATATTATTAAATATATCTTACTGATGAAGAAATAGAGGTTAAAATAACTTAAATAATTACTGCCTTGAAATGAAGAGAAAATTTATGGTAACTGAGATCTGGAGTAGATTTTGGGTCTGTAATGATAGCTGTTTTTACTCCACTGACTTTGTGCATGTGTCTATGTGCATGGACACATGGGTACAGGCACCTTAAGAAACCAGAAGAGGGTTTTGGATCTGCTGGAGCTGAAGTCACAGGCAGTTGTGAGCTGTTTGTGATGGGAACTGAACTGTGGTCCTCTGTAAGAGCAGCGAGTGTTCTGAGTTGCTGAGCCATCTCTCCAGTTTCTGTATTGATTTTTGACATATTTATTTACTATCTTAAGCAAAACAAAACAAAACAAAAAGTTTTCTGAAGTTTAAAATAGACTTTTATATAATGGAATGGATATTTATTTTATTCCACTTAAAATATTCATTTTGTATGTATGAGTGTTTTTCCCACATGCATGTGCTGCACCATGCATTCCTGGGGCTCGAAGAGGCTGGAAGAAGGTGCTGGATCCCCTGAAATAGATGCTTCTCAGCTGCCATGTGGGTGTTAGGAACTGAACCTGGGTCCTCTGCAAGATCACCAAGAGCTCTCAACCTCTGAGCCGTCACTCCACCCCTGGAATGGATATTAAACCAGTGAAAGTCTTAATTAATTCTGCCTTATAATGCTGTTTTATTATCAAAAATGAGGAATTTAATAACTTTCCATCTGTGTTCTAACAGCCTTTGAGTTTTCAAAGAATGAGGCCTTAAAGCTTAAACAGCAGCCACCAGTTCTAACTTGATTCAGAGACATAGAAATTGGCCCTGAAGGAGCACTTTTTCTACTTGTAGAACTGGATCATAAAGAACTCAGGTCACATTCAACTTCTGAAAGAAAATTCTTTTTCTTCCTTTGTACTTTCCAATTAAAAGCATAGGTTTTATTATTAAGAACAGGAAATTTGGAAAGTAGTTAATTCGTACTATGGTCCTATTATTTTACTGCATGTGGGAAAAATTTAGGCTAAGAAGGCTGTGTGTTATATTCCTGGTCACAGAATGAGGTGGGTGATGGAAGGGAAGAATGCAGTTTGTTCATCTGTCTGCATCCAAGTGAATGTTTGCCCTGTGGCAGGTCTGTATCAACTATTTGCTTGCACTGTGGGAGGCATCTTAGAAAAGTAGATGACTTCTACTGAAGAGAATCCTGTTTGTGATAGAATAGAGCTATACGAAAGGATCCAAGGGAAGTGTGATGTCTAGAGGTTGGTGTGAGGGGCTGGAGGGAACACTGGCTGCATTTGCAAAGGACCACGACTCAGTTCATAGCACCCACCACAAGCATCTGAAACTCCAACTCCTGGAGCCCTGATGCTCTATTCTGCTCCCTGTGGGCACCAGACGCGCATGAGGTGAACAGATGTATGGCAAAATATCATACACATAAAATAGAAATAAAATGTAGATGTGAACAACTTCACAAAGCAAACTTTCCTAATCGTTGATGTTTTGCTTCTAATCTTCTACCCCAGTTTATTCAATAATTATTTCTTTAACTGGGAATAAAGACATGAAGAAGAGTGATTGGTAGCTAGGTATGGTAGTTCACTTCTATAATCCCAGTACTAGGGAGGCTCCAGTACTAGGAGGGGATTGTGGAGTTGAGACCAGTCTGGACTACATGGCTACATGTAGTTGTCCCAACCCGAAGGACAGCAACCTAGAGCAAGAAGTCCAGGGAGGGGAATGGGGACAAGAGACACAAGAGAATGACCATAAGACAGGATTCTGATCAAGTGGCAAATTTTATTTTTTCCAGGCTAGTTTAGATAGTCAGTAGTATGGGGTAAAGGAGAGAGGGAGAAAAGCAGGATGTTAGAAAACTATAGAAAGAGGATGTTGGCAGGGTAAAAAGTTCATGGGTGGTGGGGAGAGGGAGGGCTACCTAGGTGAATGGTGGGAAGAAAGAGGGTTGCTTAGGTAAGTGGTGGGGTGAGGGAGGGTTACCTAGGTAAGTGGGCTTGTGGTTGGAACAAAGGATTGCAGTCTGGATCATGTTGTTCCTTCTGGGTGCTCATGCTTCTAGAAGCCATTTATAATCAAAAGACAGTTCTATAACCCTGTGCCTTGCCAAGTTTGGCCTATAGGTTCATGCCAAGCTGTATGGCTCCCAACAGCGACATCTCATGAAAACAACAAAACAAAATAAAAAGCAACCTAGATGAATCAACAATAAACCTAAGATTCTTCTTCCTGTAAGAATCTGTAAGTTCAGTCTGGTAAAAAGATTCTCTCTGCTTCTCACTTCCCCCTTCTTCCTCTTTCTTCCACCCTCCATGTCTCTCCTTTCTTCTTCCTCTCTGTCTCTCTGTCTCTGTCTCTCTCTTTCTAATATAGTTTCTGTATCTCTAAAGTGGAGAAAACAGAGAAAGGGGTGTCTATGCAGCTCTGCCCAGAGAAGGCTTCCAAAAGGTGAAGCTTCATGTAACCTGTATGGGTGAGACAGAGAACTCAGTCAACAGAGCCTCTGAGGGCAGCTGTGCCTGAGGGAGTATAAGTGAGAGAGAGAGAGAGAAAGAGAGAGAGAGAGACAGAGACAGAGACAGAGAGAGACAGAGACACACAGGGAGAAACAGAGACAGACAGAGACAAAGACAGAGACACACAGAGAGAGGTCATTTATCTAATTGACATTAGGAAATCTCTCAGACCACGTGCATGTAAACCAAGTTATTCTTAATTCACAAACCCGGGAAGACACAGGGCAGCAGTACATCAGAGGGTTTTCCTAAAGCTTATCCTGATAAAAAGCTGGGAGTTTAGAGCAGAAGCAGCAGCGGAAACATGAAGGATCTGCTCCCTGAGACAGCTTGCGTGTTTGGAGCTTGAGAGTCTGTCCTAGCCTCATGCCTTCCAGGGGAAGAGCATGTGAGTTTCAGTCTTTTCAATATACGCTCAGTGAAGCTTTTAATCTTCCAGCTTGTGTCCAGCTGTCCTAGGGGAAGTAGGTTTGAGGAAAAGTCGGACTCTCTGAGCTTAAAAAATAGGAGCCACTGCTACTGCCATCCCAGAATTCCTACAGAACGGCCCTTTCGCTTGAATGTTTTCCTGTTGGCCTTCACTGTCCCAGAGTTGTTTGTTCGTTTCTTTTTCCTTTCTTTCTCTCTTTCTCTCCCTTCCTTCCTTCCTTCCTTCCTTCCTTCCTTCCTTCCTTCCTTCCTTCCTTCCTTCTTTCCTTCCTCCTTCACTTCCTCCCTCCCTCCTTCCCTCCCTCCCCTCCACCCCCCTCTCCATCTTTCTTTCTTTATGAAATTGAGACGTTACTGCCCTTTAATCAATGTGGTCAAACTGAATAAATATCCCCTTTATGGTTTTCAGTATTAAAAATATGGTTAAAATATCTAACATTAAATTTACTATTTTAACAACTTTTAAAACTCCTAATTTGATAATTAGTAAAAAAAAAAAAAAAACCACCTCCATGGTGTGTGTGTGTGTGTGTGTGTGTGTGTGTGTGTGTGTGAGTCTGTGTCTGTGTGAAGGCAGGAGGGAGGAAGATTTTTTAAAGAATTTCTTACATGAGAATTATCTCACTTTTAATGTAGAATTTCATCCTAGGAAATTAACCTGCTTTGGGATAACTGAGATGATTTGTCACAAAACACCTGTGACAATATTGTACTATCTTACACACTCATGTTATTGTAGCCTGTGTGTTGATATTGGTATGATCCATTGCTAATATTTATATTGAACCAAAGTTACTTATTCTTATGTGTATACATGTGCATGTACATATGAGTGTCCATGTCTTATGGATATGTGTGCATAGCTTTATGCAACTTTGTCATCTGTATAGATTTATGTATCTTTCATTGTAGTCAAAATATAGAACTGTCCCATTAGCCTCAGAAACCTGCCGGTTGGTTGCCCTGTAATCATTATATCAAATTCTTGCTCACTCATTTTTTCTGTTGCTTCCTTATCCAATCTCTGAACCTTTGCTAGTTTTCACAGCCAGTTCCCCCTCCCAAATATGCACATATTCATATGTTTATGTTCATTCATGCATGTGTGTATGATTGGACTCATGAAGTAGTATGCAATTCTAGGGACTGACTCAGTGTAAACACTGAAGGTTTACCTGGTGTGGTTGTGGTCAGTAGTTGAATTCTTTCAATTGCTAAGTACTATGGTAATAATTACTAAATGTACTACAGTTTAAATACTCAGATAGATATGATATGAGTATCTTCTAATTTTCAGTTATTATGAGTAAACCTGTCACAGACATTCACACATGGGTCTTCTCTGTGAATTGTGTTTTCACTTTCTTTAGGACAAGTAGCTAAGAGAGAAGTCCTGAGACTTAGAGAAATTGCACAGTGTTTTATAACTGCATCATTCCTTCCTCCGTTGACCAATTCAGTTTCTCGACATCCTGACCAGGTTTTCATCTGGTCATTATTTTTATTGTAGTCGTTCTGATAGGCTGCAGTGACATTTCTTTGTAGTTTTAATGTGCGGTTCCCTAGGGGCTGTGGGGTGAACATCTTCTTTGTGTGTTCTTTGTCTTCTGTGCATCCTCTTTGGCAAACTGCATTCTCCTCTCTTTTGCTCAGTTTCTTTTTTTTTTTTCTCCATTTTTAAATTTAAATTAAAACAAGATTGTTTTACATGTCAATCCCAGGTCCCTCTTCCTCCCCTCCTCCTCTGCCCCCCACTAACACCCTACCTATCCCATACCCTTTCTGCTCCCCAGGGAGGGTGAGGTCTTCCATGGGGATCTTAAGAGTCTGTTATATCCTTTGGGATAGGGCCTACGCCCATCTCAGTGTGTCTAGGCGCAGGGAGTATCCCTTTATGTGGAATGGTCTCCCAAAGTCCATTCCTATGCTTGGGAAAAGTACTGATCTACTACAAGAGGCTCCATAGATTTCAGAGGTCTCCTCACTGACACCCACATTCAGGGGGTCTGGATTAGTCCGATGCTCGTTTCCTAGCTATCAGTTTGGGGACTAAGAGCCCCCCCACCACCCTATTCAGGTCAGCTGTTTCTGTGGGTTTCACCAGCCTGGTCTTGACTTTGCTCATCACTCCTTCTCTGCAACTGGATTCCAGTTCAGTTCATCGTTTAGCTGTGGGTGTCTGCTTCTACTTCCACCAGCTGCTGGATGAAGGCTCTAGAATGGCATGTAAGTTAGTCATCAATCTCATTATCAGGGGAGTGCTTTAAAGTAGCTTCTCCTCTGTTGCTTAGATTGTTATCTGGTGTCATCCTTGTAGATCTCCAGACATTTCCCTAGTGCCTGATTTCTCTTTAAAACTATAATGTCTCCCTCTATTATGGTATCTCCATTCTTGTTATCTTCTATTCTTCCCCTGCCTCAAATTTTCTGCTCCCTCATGTCCTCTGCATCCCTCCTCTTCTCCCCTTCTCATTCTCCTAGCTCCCTCCCTCCTCCCCCATGCTCCCAATTTGCTAAGGAGATCTTGTCCCTTTCCCCTTCTCCGGGGGAACATGTATGTCTCTCTTAGAGTTCTCCTGGTTTCCTAGCTTCTCTGTCTGTGTGGATTTGTAGGCTGGTAATCCTTTGCTCTATGGCTCTATGTCTAAAATCCATATATGAGTGAGTAATACCATGTTTGTCTTTTTGTGACTGGGTTACCTCACTCAGAATGGTTTCTTCTAGTTCCATCCATTTGCCTGCAAATTTCAAGATTCCATTGTCCCCCCGCCCAAGGAGTACTCCATCATCGTGTAAATGTACCACATTTTCTCCATCCATTCTTCAGTTGGGGGGCATCTAGGTTGCTTCCAGGTTCTGGCTATTACAAATAATTTTTGCTCAGTTTCTAATCGGGTGTTTTTATTTTTGTAATTGAGTCTTCAGATATCATAATGTATTCCAGATACTAGTTCTTCATCAGACATGAGATTTGTAAGTATTTTATAGCAATACCTAGCTTGTCTTTTATCCTTTTGTGGAATTTTATATGGCAAATATTTATTAGTTTCAAAGGTTTCATTTACTAATAATTCAACCTTCTGGACTGTGTTTGTAAAGTGTGAGACTTCTTTGACTTCTCCTACATCCTGAAGATCTTCTGATATTCTTTCCCTTGGAGTTTTATAGTTCAGAATTTCAAACACAGATCCCTTTCATTTGTTGTTACTAGGTGGGAAATGCAGGCTGATATTCATTTTTGATATGATCCTTTCTTTAGCTCCACTAGTGGAAAAAGTACATCCTTGATATTTGAATTCTTTTATTCTTTTGTAAAAAATATTTATGTAGGTTTAGTTTTTGATTCTTTGCTGTGTTTCATTGATCTATGTGTTTATTCATGTTCTCATACGACACTGTCATAGCAAGACTCAGTGTCAGGCAAACTGATTCCTTTTGCTGTTTTCTTTCTTGTTAAAAATCAGAATGGGCTTGACCATATCTCCATAAGCCCAGCTGAGACATTGTTAGGATTTCATTAAGCCTTTGGAACAGCCTGGGGCAGAGTTCACATGTTTACCATGGCACACTTTTTGAGCTCTGTGTCTAGCATATCTTGTGTCTTTATTCCTTTAGATCCTCTTGGAGTTCTTTGATCAGTATTTTATAATTTCCATCCTACCATTCCTTTACTTGGCTGTTAAGTGAATACCTAAATATTTCATTTTCTTTGAAGTAATTATAAGTGATATTCTGGTTTTGATTTTTTTCATGTTTGTTGTTGGTATTTCAGATTTCTTACTGACTATGTCATGTGTAAGTTGGGACACTTACTTTTCCTTTCTAGTCTATGATCTTAATTTTTTTGTCTTACTGCAGGAAAGAGAGAGAGAGAGAGAGAGAGAGAGAGAGAGAGAGAGAGAGAGAGAGAGAGCTGAGCAGATACACTTTCTCTGAATCTAATCTTAGGGAAATTTAGTATTTCACCACTAAGAATGGCTGGCTTAGTTTCTTTTTCTCTTCATAAAGTTGAGAAGAATATTTTTTTATTCTAGACTATTCTAGACTTTCTGGCAGTTTATATTTTAATAGATGTAGGATTTTGTCAAATGCTTTTTCAGTACCAGTTGATATGATCATATGTTTCCTCATTTATCTTGATGTAGTGACAGGTCATATTGACTAATTAAATATTTAGCCAGGTGCCATTTGAGAATAAGTTCCATTTAGCCATTGTGCCTTTTCTCTTTATATTATTGGCTTTAATTTTGTTAATAATTTGTTGAAAGATTCTACATATAGTTTTGGTAAAAGTGTAAACTGGCCATGATGGCACACGCTTGCAATCCTGGCCTTGAGGTGGCTGTGGTAAGAAGATCTCAAGTATTAGTTCAGTATGGACTACATAGTAAAATCCTGTTCAAATTAAAAAAAAAAAACAACAGAGAAGCAGAAAGAAAAGATAGAAAATCACTCACAGTCATAGTTAATTTATCTATTGGTACTATTCAGGCTATGTATTTTCTTTGGTTGAGTGTTAGTAATTTGTAATTTTTAAGAAATTGGTTCATTTATTCTAAGTTGTTTAATTTATGACCATCAAGTTACCTGTTATTTTCCCTTCAGTAGCTCTAAGATCTGTGGTGATCTCTCTCTCCCCCATCTGTCTGTCTCTCATGTGTTTCTATCTCCTTTCTCCTTATTCCTTCAATGTTTCTAGAAGCTTTTAATTTTATTGCTTTTTAAAAGCTAGTTCTTTGTTTCATTATCTCTATTTACCTACTTTCAAACGTGTATTTCTAGTTATGTATTTGAATTTTCTTTTTACTTTTCTTGTTTCCAGTTTACCTTGCTTTTTTTTCTAGTTTTTTTTTTTTTTTTTTTTTTTTTTTTTTTTTTTTTTTTTTTTTGGAGACAAAATACTTAGAGTTGTGAGCTTTGCTTACTTTTGTGCATTTAGGTTAGTATTCCTTTAAAAGCAACACACTTACTTGGATATATTATAGTTTCATTTTAATACAGTGTTATATGTTTAAAAAGTACTTTGGCACTTTCTCTTCAACTTATAATTACTTAGATTTATGTTTCTTATACTTAGTAATTTCCCCATTATCCTTCACTTTTTAAAATTTAGTTTGATTGGGGTCAAAGGTTACATGCTGTTAAAACTTAAATTTTAAAAAATTTATTGTATTTTATTTTATAGTTCACTACATAGTCTATATTCTTAGTAATGGAAGAGGTAGAATTGAGTCCAAATGTTTTCTCTTAGAAGTTAAACTTTTATTGGATGCTAGGAATGTTGTCAAATCTTCATTGAAGAGGCCGGAATGAACTAGACTCAAAGCTAGCCAATAGTGGGACTATACAGGTGTGTCATGACAACAAATGAAATGAAAACGTACATTTTTTTGAGATAAGGCTCATTGTTTAGTCAGGATTGGCCTAGAATTCCCTATCTAGCCCAATCTTGCTTCGAACTCACAATCTTTATGCCTCAGCTTTCCTGGCTTAGAAAGAAGCAAAATAATTGTATAATGGATTCTTGTCACTATAATTTGACACTAGAGAGCTTCCCTAGAGAAAGAGACTAGGAAGCAATCTGAAAAAAATAAAGCTTAAAGGCATGTGAAGAGCGAGTGAGAGGTATGTATAGATGAATAGAAAGAAGGGGGGTGGATGGCGGGCTCATCACTCCTTCTGAAAGACAATCAAAGACCAGCAAAGCAGAAACTGAACTATTCAAAACCACATGGCAAGTAGTTGATATTGAATGATAGATGGTCTCATTCCCCATGTAGATTCTTTTCTTACTGCATTTCCAAATGTAAGGCAATAGCAACTAGAGGTATAAGGTACCACTATCTGGAAACCTGGAAAGCTTAAAACACATTTAACCAACTTTATGAAGCCCATTGTTTGGACCTGAACAAGTAGCCCAGAGCCATTTTTGGAAGTAGAACTAGGTGTTACAAGCAGAACAAACCTGAAACTGTGATGGGTTAGTGAAGTCACCTCTTCCTCATCCACTCAACATGCATTTAAGAGGGGATCATAGTGGGGGATGGACTCTGTTACTTGCAGAGTTAATGGAAACAAGCATTCAGGAACTAAGACAAAGTGAGTCAATTAAACACAAGGAGAAAAATAACATCTCTCACGTCTCTGCTATACATTGTCCACAAAGACCTTTACACAGTGGACCTATGTTTTCAACAATCATTTTATTAACAATTACTAGCATTCATTCTTTGGTTTCATATATTGTTTAGTCAAAAGACTTGGCATGTACTCCTGGTGGGTATTAATGGATTTTGGTGCCATAATAGTGTGAGGTTAGTTTGTCCAAAAAATATGCAAAAATATTCTTTTCTTTTGCTATGACTTTTAAAGTAGGTCATTGTACATATTGAAATTAGTAGAAATGCCAACTCATTTATAAGCAGCAGAGCAAATATTTGCCAAGGAGAACAGCTCCCTTAGCAGTCCACTTTCCTCCTGTGAGGAGGTATGTGGACAGGGAATACAATAGATGATGCTGAAATAGCTCTCCATTGAAAAATATGTGGAACCACTGAGTCTGAGCATGGCTTCCCCAAATCATTCTAGTATAACACTAATCCTTGGATATATTCCGAAGTGGAGAATTTACTTTACCAAATACACATATGCATGCAATAAAAATTCATGAAAACAGAGGCCATGGATTTAAAGGAGAGCAGGGAGGGGTGTATGAGATGGTGTGGAGGGAAGAAAGGGAAGGGAGAAATGTAATTAAAATACAATCTCAAAAGATAAATAGCAACAATAGTGAAGACGTTTAGAGAAAAATGGAGCTGAAATTTTCCTCTTGAGTGTTGAGAACACATGGGAAAACATCAACCATTTGAAAAAATCCTGTCATAAAAACCCTTGGTTTTAATTTCATTGTCTCTCAACTTGTGGTGCATCACTGTCTTTCCATCTCATACATAGAGTGTATGGGATGTCTTCATTTGTTTTTAGTTTGACTTTTGTTCTTTGTTTTTGGTGCTCGGTGTTGAATCTGGGGCAAGTGCTCTCTCCCAAGAAGCCTCTCTCCAGCTACGGCTCTCAGTGTTGGGATTTTTCCCCACTCTGACAAGACAGGAAAATCAAGCTTTGATACATTAAAATAATCTTGTTTATCTGGCATAATATTAACATTTATTTTTTCACATAAATAAAAATTATTTTCTACTGGATTTGGAGACAGAATAGTTTGAAGATTAGTTGGCCAAAAGCAATATTTGGAGTAGGCTGACATTTATAATCTATTTCATTAGAAACACTTCTAGAGAAAATTATTACTCTTGCTTCGTCATCTTTCTTTTTTGGTACAAGTACCAGTAATTCTAGATTTGTGAAGTAATATTTGCACAGAGATTCACTGTCTTTGATTTGCGGCCAGTTGTGTCATAGTCTTCCGAAATGACAGACTTTTTCTCTTCCTTTGGGTTGGCAAGATGTACCATTATGCAGTTGAGTATACTCACACAGTCTCTCACACCATACACAGACACACAAACACACACATGATGAGGCATTTTTTATTCTGGATAAACTTTATATATCTGGATTAAACTATCAGAAATGGAGATATTTATAGGAGCATGCTGTGGTACTGGTTTGGCCCTCAGGAAATCTGAAAGTAAACCTGGTGTTTCAAGGATTATTGCAGCCCAAATACATGAAAGAGGGCCTAGGCCCTCCCCCAAATGATATGAAGGACTTTGATGGTCCCCCATGGGAGGCCCTCACTATCCTTGGGGAGTGGGTGAGGGGTGGGTTGGGGGATCTGTGGAGGACATGGGAGGATGGGAGGGCTAGGGAATGGGGGATTGATATGTAAAATAAAAGTCCTTCTAAAATAAAAAAATTTAAAAAAGCCTGAGACACCTAGTGAAGTTTTCTTTAACAAAATAAATCTATGGCTATCTTTCTAACAAGCAGCTACTAGCCACATGTAACAACTCAAATTAAAATTGAGCAAAACAAGTCATTTTAAGTAATTTTTTATTTAAATTAGAAACAAGCTTGTTTTACATGTCAATCCCAGTTCCCTCTCCTTCCCCTCCTCCCCTGCCCATCACCAACTCCCTATCCCATCTCCTTTCTGCTCCCCAGGGAGGGTGATGCCCTCCGTGGGGGATTTTTTTTCAAAGTCTGTCACATCATTTGGAGCAGGGCATTAGGACCTCTTCTGTATGTCTAGGCTGAGAGAGTATCCCTCTATGTGGAGTGGCCTCCCATTCATGTACTAGGGATAAATATTGATCCACTACCAGAGGCCCCATAGATTAACCAGACCTCCAAACTGACATCCTCGTTCACGGGGTCTGGAACAGTCCTATGCTGGTTTCCCAACAATCAGTCTGGGGTCCATGAGCTCCATCTTGTTCAGGTCAGCTGTTTCTGTGGGTTTCTCCAGCCTGTCTTGACACGTTTGCTCACACTCCTCCCTCTCTGCAACTGATTCCAGGAGTTCAGCTCAGTGTATAGCTGTGGGTGTCTGCTTCTGCTTCCATCAGCTACTGGATGAAGACTCTAGGATGGCATATAAGGTAGTCATCAATCACATTATCGGAGAAGGCCCTTAAGGTAGCCTCTCCACTATTGCTTAGGTTGTTATTTGGGGTCAATCTTGTAGATCTCTGGACAGATTTCTCTAAACCTATAATGGCTCCCTGTATTATGGAATCTCTTTTCTTGCTCTCCTGTATTCTTCCCCCGACTAGATCTTCTTGCTCTCTCATGTCCTCCTCTCCCCTCCTCTTCTCCCCTTCTCTTTCTCCTAACTCCCTCTCTCCTCCACCCAAGAGACTGCTTCCTGAACATAACACCAGTAGTACAGACACTGAGATTGACAATTAATAAATGGGACCTCCTGAAACTGAGAGGCGTCTATAAGGCAAAGGACACAGTCAATGAGACAAAATGGCAGCCCACAGAATGGGAAAATATATTCATCAACCCCACATCTGACAGAGAGCTGATTTCCAAAATATACAGAGAACTCAAGAAGCTAGTCACCCAAACACCAAATAATGCAATTAAAAAGTGGGGTACAAAACTAAATAGCGAATTCTAAATAGAGGAATTTAAAATGGCTGAAAGACACTTAAGAAAGCGCTCAACATCTTTAACCATCAGGGAAATGCAAATCAAAACTATTCTGAGATGCCATCTTGCACCAGTCAAAATTGCTAAATTAAAAAACACTAATGACAGTTTATGCTGGAGAGGATGTAGAGAAAGGGGAACACTCCTCCACTGCTGGTGAACTGCAAACAATTACTGCCACTTTGGAAATCAGTATGGCGGTTCCTCAGGAAAATGGGAATCAATCTACCACAAGATCCAGCCATTCCACTCTTAGACATATACTCAAAAGATGTACACTTATACAACAAGGACATCTGTTCAACCATCTTGATAGTAGCATTATTTGTAATAGCCAGCACCTTGAAGCAACTTAGATGCCCCTCAACTGAAGAATGGATGGAGAAAACCTAGTACATTTACACAATGAAGCACTACTCAGCAGAAAAAACAAATGGAATCTTGAAATTCACAGGCAAATGGATGGCACTAGAAGATGCCATCCTGAGTGAAGTAACCCAGTCACCAAAAGACAAACATGATATGTACTCACTCATATATGGATTTTAGACACAGAACAAAGAATTACCAGCCTACAATCCACCCCTCCAGAGAAGCTAGGAAACAAGTAGGAACCTAAGAGAGACATACATGGTCCCCGGAGAAGGGGAAAGGGACAAGATCTCCTGAACAAGTCATTAGCTTTTTAAGTTACATTTCTGGTGTTCAGTAGTCAAAGGTTGCAAGAGACTGCTATAATGGACAGATGGCAGAACACTTTGTCTTTTCTGAAAAAAGGGCTAATCCAACAGACATTGTTTTTTCTGATTTTCACATGAAGGAAAAATAAACTGCATTGATGATTATTAACCACTTCATTTAAATCAGTCTTACTGAGATATGAGATGCTTTATTAAGTATCTGTATAGTCTACTGGGAAGAATATTGGGTTGGGAGCAAGGATGACTGGAGTTTGTCCTAAACATAAACTCATGTTTAGGAGAAAATCCTTTAATGTCTTTATCTTGGCCTGCAAAGGCTAAATCTATGAGACATCTGTAGAACAGAGTTAGCATTAGGAGCCTGGAAACTGTTCTTAGGAAAGTCTGTTCACAAAGCTGGCCCTTGGCTGGCATCTGTAAACTTGGCCTTTTGGAGACTTCCCATCATTTCCTTGTAGAATGGCTTACTTACCAGAAATGCTTGTATGGTTGATGATACAGCTTCTATGACTTATGAAGAGCCCTGGCTGTCCTTCTGGGAGTCTGGAGTTTGTGTTCATGCCAGGCAGAAGGTATCTACATGACTAGTCCTTATAAAAGCCTTAGCTCTGGGTTTCTAATAGGCTTGCCTGGAAGACATTTGACACTTACCACAACTTATTGCTGAGGGAATGAAGTTTATCCTGTGTGTCCACTGGGACAGGCCCTTAGAAGCTGATGACTAGTTTTCCTCCAGCCTTGCCCCAGCATGCCTTTTCTTTTGCTGATTTTGTTTGTATCCCTTTTCAATAATAAATCATAACCATGATTATGACTAAGCAACTGAGGTCTGTGAGACTCTCCAGCAAATCACCAAACCTGTACTGATCTTGGGGACCCTCAGCACATTGCACAACAATGTTGAAAGGGAATTGTGATGTCTAAAGCTTGAGATCAGGTTAGAATCCAGGCACAGCAATATATGCTTGCAAACTATTATAATAGTTGTAGTGATTCTGAGGTGGAAGAAAAGAGCATACAGATTTTAAAAGATATGCTAAAAATATGTTTTTAAAGTGCCTACAAAAAGCTATGTGTGCCTGAATTTATTAAGTCTAGAATATTTGAAGTATAGTTGTGTGACTTTGCTTATTTTAACTAGGAACACTTTGAATTTCAATGATGTTCTGGGATTAGATGGAAGAAGATACAATGTCTTGAAAACAAACAAACAAACAAACAAACAAACAAACAAACCCAGAAGATTCCATGCCATTTACATCCATAGGAAACTTCAAACAACCATCAGGAAATGTGAGCTGGAGTGGTTAAGAGAAGACTCACAGTGAAGCCAGAGAAGCTAGCAAACAAGGAGGACCCTAAGAGAGACATACATGGTCCCCTGGAGAAGGGGAAAGGGTAAAGATCCCCTGAGCAAATTGAGAGCATGGGAAAAGGAGGGAGGGAGCTACGAGAATGAGCAGGGAAGAAGAGGAAGGATGCAGAGGTCATGAGGGAGCAGAAAGGTTGAGTCAGGGGAAGAACAGAAGAAAGGATATGTGATAGGTAGGGTTTTAGTTGGGGGTGGTGGTAGGGGAAGGGTGAGAGGGAGAA
Organism: Cricetulus griseus; assembly: GCF_003668045.3. NCBI lineage: Eukaryota > Metazoa > Chordata > Mammalia > Rodentia > Cricetidae > Cricetulus > Cricetulus griseus. Next base: position 26,521,220 of record NW_023276806.1, read on the forward strand.
GGGAACTGGGATTGGCATGTAAAACAATCTTGTTTCTAATTCAAATAAAAAATGATTTAAAAAGAAAAGACTCTCAGTGAAACAAAATAGCAGTCATACTTCCTTGGACTAAGTTTAAAGAAACCAAAACGTCTTCTGGCCAGGTCCCTGGATGGGAATCCTTCTATGGCAGGCTGAAGTGACAGAGGATCTTAGACATGAGACATTTGGGTGGATCTTGGCAGCATCTGAGAAATACGGCCTTGGCTTCTAGCACTGAGTGGGAGCGTTAATAAAATACCTTCTTGCAGTAAGTGCTTTCCTTGCTCAAACATCATAGTCTTTACACAAACATGAAAATCTTTGAGCCATCTCCAAATTTCAAATGTTGCCTCTAATCCTCTCCTTTTCCCAGCCATTTCCCACATAGGCTTGGTTTCCTATGGTGGTGCCCAGTGAGAGTGCTTGAGACCTTCTATATTCTCCTATTCAACTGTCTGTCAGTTTTTATCCACATGACCAGTTCTGGAAGGTGTAGATAGACGTACCGAGGGAATCAGAACAGGTGTAGCCTGGAGTTCAGGCTACTAGTAATGCCCAAAGACTATTCTTACTGAAGAGTCCCATAAAAGAATACCAAGGTAGAGAAAGTCCATATGTCATGGGCTATAAAATAGTACAGGGTTAAGATTCTAGATGCATGAAAACTTATGTCCTTTCTATGGATTTATGTTTGGCTGTAGGCAATTAATCACTCTGAGCCTGGATTTCTTCATTGGTCTAACAGAGTAACAACAGCAACCAACTTACTGATGTGAAAACTAAAAGAGTGAATGAATGGCAATGACATTGAACACCTAACAAGTACTTCATTACTGTCTTAGCTAATTTTCATACAAATTGAGACACATATGAAGATAAAGAAGGATATCTTCTAGAATTTTTCTAGAACATCAGTAGTACTATAATTGTCAGTGTTCACTATTGGTATTTTCAGCTTTCCTGTGGATAGAATTTCTTGTTTGCTTGGTCCTGCAGGTGTTTAGCCCCAAATAAACACACAGAGACTTACATTAATTATAAACTGTTTGGCCAATGGCTCCGTTTTCTTATTGGCTAGCTCTCTCTTAATTACTAACTCATTTTTATTAATCTAAGTGTTTTTATGTGGTCTTATCTTACCAGAGAATGATCCAGTGCATTACTCCTTTGGAAACTATGTGGTATCTCCCTGGTGGCTGTCTCTCTGAGTCCTCTCCCCAGAATTCTTCTGCCTGGCTACCGGATAATCAGTGTTTTATTCATCAACTAACAAGAGAAACATATATACAGAAGGGCATCCCCCATCACTTTCCTTGAAAGGAAACTTATCTTTTGAGGCAGCCAGCTCTTCCAGAGTGTAGACTTACCAACATAAACTTCTCTGAAAGTTTGTGGAAGTCAGGTTATGAGTACAGGATATTGGAGAAAAGATGAACCTTACCCTGTGACAGGCCCTGGTAAAGGTGACTTACTACGTCTGGACAGCAGGGAGCTGTCATCTCTATATGAGATAGAGAACACAACATTTATTGAGGTCAGCAGTACCCTTTATACACCTAGGCAGCCTCATGTTCCAAAGCATGTGGAGAGGGGACCCAGACAACTTTAACTGAAGTTACATTAGCTTCACATGGGCCAGCCGGTTATCAGAGCCACTAACTGACATTAAAGCAGGCACAAGGCATCTCAATTTATCAAGGGTATCGACTGGATGACTTTTATATGAGGGGGCCTTGTTTTTTGTTTTTGTTTTTTTTTCCCAAATTACCTTAAAACTGTGGTAGTCAGGTTTTCATTGCTACAACAAATTGCTGAGACAGTCAACTTAGAGAGAGAAGTTCAGGTTTGCCCACTGTTTAGAGATTTTTCAACCTGTGCTAGAATGACTTTATTGCTCTGGGTCTGTGGTGAGGCACCATATTAGGATAGAAGCAAACATCAGAGAAAGAATTCTTAGCTTACAGCCAGGAAGTAAAAATGAAAGAGGAAGGGGTTTGAGGCCTGCTCTACCTTTCCATCAAACCTTTCACAGTGGCATGCAGGCCTAATATGAGGTTGCACCTACCTCTCAGCAGTTCAACAGGCTGGGGACCAAGCCTTTAATACACAGCCCCCCTAGGGACATTTCAGATCCACAGCAAAAGCGATCAAGTGTTATGTTCTATGGTAACTCAAATGATCTCACTTGGTAAATATTATTTCCTTTGGAGTATTTCAACCCCAGATATCATTCGTACGCCTTTGTTTTGATTCTTATTTAACAATGACAGCAACTGTTTTTCTTCTTTCTATGTAGCTCTCTCATCTAATTTATGGGTCCTTTCTTGGCACTGGTTAGGAGAGGAGACTAACTCTTCTTAGGTGACAAGACTCTTCCAAGTGGATTTGCTTTCAGAGGAGGAGGATGGTGATATTGAAACAGGAAAAAAAATTCACAGTTGAGCCTCAGGAAAAGCCAAAGTCTACCAAAGGTGCTTATTCAATCCTTGGCTCTCTGCCAAGTCAAGTCTGGTTCAGCAGAATCTATATAGGCTTCTGAATTTCCTTCTGAAATTTTTGCTTTGAACATACTAAACCTATTGAGTTGAACAAATGATAGATGCTCTAAATGTTGTTAAATTTCAAAGATGAATGAATGTCAAATGTCCATGTTTGGGGGTGAGACAAAGAAAATGGTAGAGAAATACAACTTTCCAAAATTTTAAATACTGTATGTTAAAATAAGCTATTAGTTAAAAAGTTTTAAAAGCTGAATGCTTGACTATTTCTTAAATATGTGTTTGTAAAACTAGCTCATTCATATCTATAAACTTGCATTCATTAAGGAAGAGATTCAGTTAGCTGTAATTTATGTGCAATTGTCCCTCATTCTTTGACCAATAACAATGAAAAGTCTTATATAACATAGTTCATGACCTGATCCATGTACCATTACTTGATGCTGACTGAGTCTGTGTTGTGAAGGATATATGTGGTATAATTCTCCATACCTTCCTACACATATTTTGCTTTTGATCTTCCTAAGAGTCCAATGGAATAGATACCATTATTGCCTCTGAGTTGCAGGCAATTTAAATTGCTTTTTCTGGGTCTCACAGCCAATAAGTAAAAGAGCAAAAGTTCAAATTCAGAGTTCACAGCCATAACTCTTGTTCAATTCCAACCTTGGCACCAATACCAGAAAGAGCTTTGAATCTGAACACATATCTCATTGATGCTAAATGCTTAGTGATTTAATCCATGGCACAACATAAGCATGTGAAGGCAAGATGCCACAAAATGTGGCTTTTGTTGAACTGATTCACAGGTCTAATGTGGATTTCAAGTAACTTGTGTGTGTTTATGAGTATTTATATATTATTTGTGTCAGCTAGAAAAAGAACTGAGTATTAAGTATCAGGACCGAAGCCAAGTAAATCGAAGATGTCAGAAATAGCTAAAAGCTTGGGATGAATTACATGGGTTCTTTAGAGCACCCTGGGGTACTTCCAGAGGATGTTTCTAGCCCAGCTCTCAAGGCAATAAACTCGATGTAAGTCATCAAATAAATAAATGTAGCACTGCATAGTTTTTATTCTGCTTTGTTTGAGAAATGGTTTTCTCTGAGAGAACCAGACCTTTCACACATGACATTGGGTTGTAGTCTATTGCTTTTAAACTGACCAGGGCCATGGAGGTTCACAATAAACTACATACTTAGAGAAGCAGACATATTTTCTGAATAAGTCATCTGGAACTGTGGATTCTGAACGTGTTTTCAGGGCAATATTCCCTCTTAGCCAGGGTTTACTACAGATGAAAGGAGAGGAGCTCTGGGTGAGGGCAAAAAGGTGGGTGTGGTGGCTGGGAGCTTCTGACAGCTGGGGTTTTCCCCATCTTGTACACTTGGAGCTCTGGGAGGCATCCATGTGACTGGTCCAGGGCTCCCCCATCACACAGTTTGGAAGCCACTGGTATAAAACTCAAACATACAAGTAAATTGAAAACTAAGGAAATTATAAAATGTAAGGAAGCAAAATTTCAACTAGACTTGAAGGACTCTGTTAAGTTTGATTTACACATATTTCCAAATGAAAGCTTTGTGTTGCTGAATCAAATTATGCCCATTAAAAAATTCTCCTGTTGTTTTAACCTTTTTGAAGAAATAATATCCCTGTGTTAGCTGATAAGAAAAATTTAAACTAAATCTCTTCAATATCCCAGAAGTATCACATCACCACTGGCATTTTATGGAGGTCAAGCAAGGGGATTAACTAGAAATCCTGTGGAGTTAGCACTCCTCCCCTCATTATCCACATGCCTTTGAACTCTGGGCCTTTAGGGTCCTGGTTTCCTAAGGCAATCATAGAAGATTACAGCTATCCTTGGTTGGAAAGCTATGAGTCCTTGTCTTTAAAGAAAGACATCATTTAAAAATAAATTCACATCACTTAATATATCGGATTTCAAAGCTCACAGGTGAATTCAATCTCGGCTTATTTTTAATTTCTATGAGTAGCAGGTGGAGAGAACACAAAACTTGGGAAAATGAATTCTCCCTTCTGCACTGGTTATTAAGGAAGGATACAGTTGTGATAAGGTCACTGTAATTCAAATTTGTGTGCCAGGGTAGCGATAGGAGCCCAAGGGGATGTGCTTCTCCTATTCTCAGAGTTTGATTAAGGATTTGGGGTTGAGAATAAAGGATGACCACTTTGAAATCAGAGTACTTCTCTCTAGGAGTGCACTTGAACAGACTGATCTCTCTACTCAACTTTTTACCCAAAACACCATTTCTTCACCGATTAAACCAGTGGTTCCGAACCCTGGGTCACAACCCCTGAAAGGGTCGAATAAACCTTTCACAGGGGTCACACACCAGATATCCTGCAGGTCAGATATTTACATGATTCATAGCAGTGGCAAAATTATGGTTATGAAGTAGCAATGAAATAATTTTATGGTTGGGGGGTCACTACAATACAAGGAACTGTATTAAAGGATCACAGCATTTTGAGAACCACTGAATTAAATGAATTTAAAAAGCCAAGTGCTGAGAAGAGAACGTAAAAGCTTAATTAAATTCAGTGAACATTTTGTTGATGTTAGGTTTTCTAGGGTTATTATGGTCAGATAAAATATACACACAGCCATGAACACAAAAAATGAAACCAGTTTTTCAGCATGCAGATGTATTTACAGAAATTCATCTTGTGGTACATAATGGTCACACACAACTTTAATTTAAGCATTCTGGAGGCAGGGATAAGTAGATTTATGTGGCCAGCCTGGTTTACATAGCGAGTTTCAGGACAGCCAAAGCTGTGTAGAGAAACCCTGTCTCAAAAAAAGAAATGCATTTTTGGTGCTTGTTTCAGCAGCACTTACACTAAATTGGAAGATTAGCATGACCCCTGCCCAAGGATGGTATACAAATTCATGAAGTGTTCTATATTTAAAGTTGATCTTATATTAGGTCATAAGAATTAACCATCAATTAAAAAAACTGGTAAAATGAAACTTTAATTTGCTGAACATACAATAAAATTGACTGTGATAAGAAAGCATAGCAAAAACTCTCACTAGTTTAGAAAGTCACAAGAAATCTGAATAATTAACTGGTTAAAAGTACTATAATGAAAAATTATGTTGTATACCTAAAGTATTATGAAATATTTATAAAATAGTATGAGCTAGATATTCAGGAGTGAGTTTATGAATAAAACATAAAAGAAAAGATGAAAAATTAGCAAGTCAAGTACTTTCTTATATCATGTAGTAAAAGAACAAAAGAGTCAAAATGGTAAAAGTAGAAAGATGGAGTAATAAAAGATAAAGAGCAAAAGTTCAAGAACTAGGAAATACCATGAGGTTCAACAATGCCAACAATCACATTAAAGAAAATAAAATTAATCAAAATGATAAAAGAAGCAAAGTTGGATGGACTAACAACCTTCAAACTCTTCAGTCAATAATCACAATTCACATCTATTTATCTCACTGGAGTTCTACCAAAGAGTTTTTGAAAAGCTTTAAGCCATAGATAAACCTGACATTATACTTTCCAAAGTATAAAAGAAGAAAGTTCATTAACCCAATTTTTAAAGCTGCTATAACTTTATACTCTTGATATTAAACTATAAGAAGGAAAAAGGGACATATTATGCTGAATGCATAAATGATTTGTTCTAGGTGTGTGGCTGTAGTGGACATGGGAATAGCAATGCATTTCTGAAACAGCCTTTTTGCCCTTATTTCAGAAGTCTCCAATATATTTTAGAGGAGTCAGATAAGTCTACTATTGCCCTTCAAGGACATAGGGATTTGAGTGCCACTCTTCTGGTGGTTCAAAAATGTTTTAGATCTATTCTAGGTATGTGAAACACAAAAGAGATTAAAGAAGGTTACAGGAAGTATTTGATCACAGTTATATGAATATGCATATTAAAATTTAACACATGCATCTGCGTATATTTAATGTATTTGTAATAACAGATCACTAATACTACTATTTTTGTTTGTAGTCTTTCAGACTGTTTTCTAATCTCATAACAATGAACTGAACTAAACACACAATGATGAAATTCAAAAAAGAGAAGTCACAGCCAGTCACCTGTAAAAATTTAGTAATGAATAAATTACAACTGAAATAACAGTAAGACATAACTCCATAAAAAATGGATTAGCAATACCTATTGCCAAGAACTGAAAAACAGCTGTCCAAAATGTAGAAAATAAGTGATGGAGTTAGGTTCATCCCTAAATCAGACACTTATCCCACACTGTAGAAAAGAGGTGGGAAGTATGTGAAGCCAGAAGACATGGTGAAGAGATAGGAAATGCAATTCCTCAGACTCAACATGACCATTGTAATCATCAACTTACATCAACTATAGTCGCCTGCACTGGATTCCCAATAGACCAGCATTATGAACAATAGTCAAGGAGGCTCACAGGGCTGTGGATAGATTCTGAGAAAGGGGAAATCACTATGTACCCTCTGCTAAACTCCCCAATCTCCTACAGATAACACCACATCTATAGTCCTGCAGATGACCATGGATATCCTCGTTAGGTCACAAAACAAAATGAATAGACATGATTTCAAGAGACGGATTCGTGGGTAAGAAGGAGGGTACATAAGGACGGCAGGGAGGTGGGAAGTGGGAATGGACAGTATGGAAGACACACATATGTGGAATTGTAAAAAATAAATCAATGACTTAAAAAAATTGAAAGCTCTCTGGGGATGGTGGCACATAACTGTAGCCTCAGTATTTCAGAGGTGGAAGCTAGGGGACCGAGAGTCTGAGACAAGCCATAGCAAGTTATAGGTGACCTTGGGCTACATAGCAAGACCCTGTCTCAAAAATAAATAAAACAACAACTGAAAATTCCAAATGCTTATGAATTGCAAATATGAAGTGAAGACTTAAGAAAAAGGGAAGTCCTATATCACTGAAAGGCATGTACGTTTTGGAATGTAACCTGACAATAGAATCACTAGAAATATATTCATGTGGCAACCTAGCAGCTTCATTTTTGGTATATAACCCAGAGGATCTGTTGGTGTATATGCACAAAAAGACACTTGTAAATAGGATAATACTGGTTTTAAAAGTGAAGAGTGAAAAATACCCAAATACGTGTCAATAAAACAGTGAATAAATAATGAATACTGAATAAATAATGCAGTATATAATGAAAGAGATGATCATAATTGAGAGAGAAGAGCTATGTGTATACATATTAATATTGGTAAATCAAAAAAAACTAATAGGCAAACAGTAGCACATATATTCAAGTATAAAATGGCTCAATATGTTGTATCGGGTTATTTCCATCTGGAATGACTCTTAACTCCATGAAGACAAGAAACAAAGGTATTAGGATAATGTAAGAGCAGCCCATATTGTACGCCACAGGTAGTATTTATATAACTATTCATTTATAGGTATATTTGAACATAGTAATTAATAGAAAGGAAGCCATGTGTTTGAGAAGGAGATGGGCATGGGAGGGTTAGAGGAAGAAAATGGTGTAAATACAGTACACATATATTAAATTTAAAAATATATAAAAATGAAAAAAATCCAACTTCTACCAATATGGCAGAGATACCCTGTGGTGATAAATGTAGCCGGATATGACTATGTAGTAAAGATGTAAACTTCAGCAATCTGTTATTTCCCATTAATGAGAAAATTATCAGTAAACATAAAGGCTAAAGGCTGCACCAACAGAGCTAATGCAGACACATTCAGATGGCTTCACTTGTTAATTATTGCATGTGATGGATGGGGGGGCGTCTATGTCATTCTTTGTAATTTTTCTTATTAAAAATGGGTGAAGAAGTGGAGCATGATGGTGTACCCTTGTAATTCTAGAACTGAGGAAACAGAGGCAGAACTACTTGCAAGCCAGCAAGGGATACATACTAAGACTCTGTCAAAAGCAATTAAGCAACAAGTAGATCCACTGTAAGCAACTCACCCTGTATCTGTAAATAAATGAACTGTGGGAAGGACTTTGTGGTTGGGACCTTAAGTGACCCCCAAAGATACATGTTAAAGTCTTACACGCCTATGGAGCCACTGGGAGGTGGGGCATAATGAAAGGAAGGTTATTGGAGGCACACTCTTGTTTCTTGTGTGTGTGTGTGTGTGTGTGTGTGTGTGTGTGTGTGTGTGTGTGTGTGTGTATGGTTACATGCCTGTGCATGCACATGTGGAGGCCAGAGGTTGACATCAGGTGTCTTAGTCTATCACTCTCCACTTTATTTTGAGACTGGGTCTTTCTCACTGAACCTTGGGCTCAAGGCTCAGGCTTGGCCTGGTTCCCTTTTCGCCCAGTGTTAGTGTTACAGGTACATTTTGCTTTTACGAGGGTGCTGGGAAACTGAACTCGGTCTTCATGCTTCTGTGCAAACTCTTCATCTACTGAGCTATCTCTCCAGCCCTGTGGTGGGGTGGGGGATGATCTTGAAGAGACTCTTGGAACAGTAACCCTCCATTCTCCATTGTCTCTCTCCTTTCTGGCCATCATGTGATGAGTAGCTTTGTTGTACCACACTCCCCATGACACATTGCTCTTCTATGCAGGACCAAAAGCAATGATGCCAAGCAACCATGGATTGACATCTGTGAAGCTATGAGCCACAATATGTCTTTTTTCATTGTAAGTTAATTATCTCAGGTGTATTTTCAGTAATAGAAAGCCACATAACACAAGGGCTCTGCTTGTTTACCTTATAATCTTACAGAACACATGCCAGGTGGTCAGCACATTTTCTTCCCTTGTTAATATCATTCTAAGGAAGAAAATCTCTTGCAGGAGCCAGCCTGCAAAAGGAAAGGAGGAGTACCAGTTCCAGAGTAGCTGTTTACTTAATGTATCATCACCATATGAATTTTCACATGTTAATGCTAAGCATAAGAACATTTTTATATCATACTTAAACTGATGATAATCATATGACCTCAGTATAATAAGTAAAACTGTTTTAATGAAGTTTGAAGAATATAAGCCCATTCTAAAGCATTTGATATTCTTAGATATGGAATTTTTAGACTGGGAATTAATATTGGAGCCAAGTACCAGTATTTAAAAATATTTTAATATAATGGTGTGTGTGTGTGTTTGTGTGTTTGTGTGTTTGTGTGTGTGTGTGTGTGTGTGTGTGTGTGTGTGTGTGTGTGTATACAATTACACATGTGTGGAAGTCAGAAGATAATTTTGGGGAGTCAGTTTTCTTCTACCACTGTTAGGATCAAAGGCAAGCCATGAGGTTTGGTGACAGGTATCTTTACCTACTATGCCATCACACTGGTTTCTCATTTGTCTGAGCAGTTTTTGAGTTCTTTAGATGCTCAACTTTCTATGCTAGTGTCCTCTGTCAGCATTGTGCTGGAGTCTTATAATTGATAGTTTTATATCAATTATAATTAAAACAAATGTGCAAATCTAATATACCACTAGAAAAGTTTTCCCATCTCTTGTGCTCTACTTAGTTTTTCAGGTCTAAGAAAAACCAGAATAAAATATTCAAACCATATGGTGCCTTAGAGTGAGTCTTGACAGCCGGACACTGAGTCAGTTTACTTTAAAAGGAATCAAAAGGAACTGAAACAAAATCAATTTGCAATGCATTAATGATCATGTGATTAAATTGTTCCATGTTTCACAAAACCATTTGAAGTCCTGAGCAATCTGTTGTGTAATAGAAAGTGCTTTCTAAATATCACAGTGTTTTAATTAAGACTTTTTGTGCCATTCCCTTTATACACATTAGAGAATTTTGTGTGTCCTCAACCCCTTTTGGACCCAGCTATGTTGTGTCTAGAACATCATTATTTTCAGTAGAACTGAGAGGAATCTTCTTTGATGAGCCAGTATCTCAAGACTGAGTCCTTCATGGTTATCTTTTATGAAGGTATTTTGCAATGTGAAATCATGGTCATTAATGTCACTTTTGAGCTATTCCTGGAGCTTAACAACTGCTGAGTGATTGACAAGGTTTGCTCTTCTTGGTTACCCCATCTGTGACTTTTGTGCTCATGAGACATCACAAGTAGATGCTGGGGGAGGATTCAAAGACACTTAGAACTTTAAATTTTCAGTCTTGAGGATTTCAGTGGCTAATTGATAGTGGAAGGTAAATGACCTTCCTCTTCTAAAAGTTCAATATGCCTCTTGCTACTCCTAAGAGTTCAGCTTTCATCTTACTGCAGTGATCATTTTTGTGTCTTGGAATTACAGACTTAATTATTTACTATTTTCTGAGGCACTTGGTCCAAGCATCCATGGCAGAAGTACTCACAGATGAAACTGAGTTAAGAGTAAAGACAGAGATTAAGCGGATAAGCTTGGGTTGTAAATAAACAGGGCAACTTCTGAGTTGTTGCTATAAAGTTTTAGATGTTAAAGGGTATGGAAAAGCTTACCCTATGCCGATACTCCACCAGAAGTTCTGTGTTCAATGGGAAAATGTTTAATCTCAACTCCTTCTGCCAAGATCAAATTCTTTTTCCTTATGAAGGAAGAAGTAGATAATTGGTGCATCTTGACTCTAACAAAATCAAGTGTATTCAAGTGTGAGTATGTCTCTTTAGTCTTCCTTAGATTTTGATGTTATGTAAAGTGAGAAATAGTACCAATAAAAATACTTATTTTGCCATTTTGAGTATTTGCTGATGCTGAGAGGAAGACAGAAAGGTGTGAGGGAAAATGTAAATAAAGAGATACAGTGTGGGTAGAGATACAAGAGAGATGGATGGAAAGAGGGGAGGGACAGGGGAGAGAGTCAGAGGAGGAGGAGTTTGTAGGCACTGTTATTGTTTAAGCTTACTCATGGGCATATCTAAAAGATCCCAAAAATTTGTTTCCCATCTAAATTGGATATTTCAGACTTCATCATGTTTAAGTCAGACATTTGCAGTCTAAGTAATCAGACCTCCAATCCAAATGGTTGGGCAATTAAAACTACCCAGCTGGGTCAACCATTTGGCAACCTCAGGGACTGAACATATGACTGGTATGGTATGTGATGCAGATCAGACTATAACTTGTTACTTCAAAGGAGGAAAATGAACAGATTCTTTTGGGAAACCCATGAGTGATTGGGTAAACTCCTGTTAAGGAATAGGGCAGAAATAAGACATTCCTGAGTGGTTAGTCCTAAGGCAAATAAAGGAGACCACAAGTTGGTCTGCCTAAATACAACCCTAGTCTAAGGGGGTTAATCCCTCCCCTTATTCCTTTATTCTCATTGGGAGCTAAGAGCTAGATATAGGAGTCAGAAAGTTGAAATGCTGGCTCTATGGAAAGCAAAGCTAGAGTTGGTGAATAGAACTTGAATGGACTCTATTTAGACACCCTAATGGTTTTTCCAGCTATGTTTGAATTGACTTAGCAATGATGTCTGAAAAGCAGTTCCTTTTCCAACTAGTAACACCTCACCTCAGTCTAAGGTGACAGACTCAGAGGGAGGAGGTCACTATGCTCTCTCTGATCACTAGAGAAACATGTTTGTCAAATTTCCTGTGGAGAGGAACATACGGGGTCTTGAAGGAAAGGCAGCTGTTTCTAGCCAATACTTCTGAGAGAGAAGAAATTGATTTTTGTGGGCAAGTAGCAAAGAGTAGTGTTCAGGGGAAAGTGGCTTCTCCAAAACTACTCACTGGAGCTTGTTAAGAGTGTTGGTGAAAGAATCCACATGGATGTGGTTAGTTTGGGCCTGGTTTGTGAAGAGATGAGCAAGAAACTTAAAGTTAACTACAAAAAGGGTAGGAGACAAAACTGATTTTTTCAATCTCCTGTGTGACTATAAAGGCAACCACATCTCTGGACAAAGCCTCCTTGAGGGGTAGGATCTTGTTACCATTGCAAAGATGAGTAGCACTGATAAAATGATTCACAATAGCTCTCACTACATTGAATATAAAGGGGTCACTTCAAGTTATTTCAATTGTCTCTACTTCTGCTCGAATGGGACCCATGTAAGAACAAAGGATTTTAATCAGTTTTTGGAACATTTTATTACCATTATTTAGAAAGGCTCCTGGGACACAGTGCCTTCTTCTCTGTACATACATGTGGGATGAATGAGCACCCTTCAAACCATAGGAAGAAGGTCAAGTTATTGAGTAATCCTGTGCTTTACTGAAGATTTTCCAAAACAGAGAAGACCAGTCACTAGGACCATGTTTGTGGCTGGGAAGACATCTAGAGACATGCATTAGTATGGTGTACACTCCACATCTAAAGCCCTTTCATGGATAGTGGTACAAGTGATTAGGAAAAATTAAGAAACCTCTCATGTCATGAAGGGAGGTAGGTTCCTTCCATGGCTCCCTTAGGGACAAGCCATCTTGCACATGGGTAGAAGTGGGGGGAGGGCAGGTTAATCACAGGGCTGTGGTTTCCTCTCTAGGGCAGCATTACTTCCTCAGGACAGCATAGGAGAGGTCACACCTGCCACTAATTGCCTAGTTTTTGATCTTACCACAAGCTGTGCTCAGTCTTTTTTTTTTATTATAAATACATATGTGTGCTCTGACTTACCAAATAATTATTTAACACTTACTAGGGCAGGGACTTCTCTAACTGCCAGGAGTGTTACAGATGAGGAGACGTCATATTTTAAGTTACATTTTATTTATATGTGTCTGCTTGGCAGGTGGGTGGGCATGTGCCCAATAGATGTATGAGAGTCAGAGGGCAACTTGAGGGAGTCACTTCTCTCCTTCCACAGTGTGGGTCCTGGTTATCAAAATCAGGTCATCAGGCTTAGTGGCAGGCATTTTCAGTCTCCAAGTTGTTGCACTAGCTTTCAAAGTCAAGGTCTTTTATTTGTGGAGTCTGCACCTTGTTGGAGGAAGATAGAAAATATAAAATAAATAATATCTCAGATATAGATATGTAAAAGGGCTAGAGTGGCTGGGGATGGAATGGGACAGAAACAGGGACCTTCATCCACAGCTCTCTTGGGACCAAGACGCTTGAGGATGCAGTTTTCGGGTAAGGTTGTTCTATGGCAAAAGTAGTCAAGTTCAAAGGCTCAGACACGGGAATGAGCTTATCAGAGACTAGGAGAGCAAAAATTATACATTAGTTAATTTTTATTGCTATGATAGTGCTCTATAGCCAAGAATAATTTATAGTAGGAAGGACTTATTTAGGCTTATGAAATAAATTAGGCTTATGAAAGAAAGATAAGAGCCTGTCACAGCAGGAAACCAGCAGCAGGCAGTAGGCTGGAGCCCGATGCTGAGGGCTCCTATCTTGAACCAAAAGCAGTAAGCAGAGAAAGAACTGAGAGTAGAGAGATAAGTTAAACTATCAAAGCCCGTCACTAGTGATATTCTTGCTCTATCTAGAAGGCCATACCCCCTAAACGCCTGAGATGGCACCTACCAACTAGGGACCAAATCATCAAACATCTACTCTTATGGGGTGGGGGAGGGGCAAAAACTCATTCAAACATTGCAGAAAGCACACCTGACTGGCGTTGAGCAGGGAAGGGGGAGTTAGGTTTAGAGGCGTCAGGTGCAGAATCACAGAGAGACTTGATTATTCTCATGGCCATGGGGAGGCGGTGGAGAGCTTGAATGTGGAAGACTTTTACAAAGGTACACAACAGAAGCCCATGTCTCAGCCTCCTTCACGTTTCTATCTTGTCCTGTCTGCATCTTTCCCCACTGGATATCTTCTAAAAGAGGTTGTTGGAATCCATCCCCAGCCCTTAATTTGCTCATTGGTGAAGCTCTTATTGCAACTTAGAAGTGCACCAGGACCATATGTTTGCATTTTAATCTGAGGATTTCATGCATAAATACACTGTATTTGTATTATGTCCACTCTAAGTGCTTCTGTGTCCCCCACAACGAATCCCCTTGAATTTATGACCTCTTCTACTATTGAGTCTAGTTAGTGTTGCTCTTATTTGCACATATTTAGGGCTGACCATGTAAGACTGAGGACTTGTCTTTCAAAAACAAAGCCAGGCCAGAGCAAACCAACCAACCCACCAAGCAAACAAACAAAAAATACAATAAAACCTGTTTTTTCCCTCCCTCAGCAGCCACTGACTGCCTGTGTAACATTGTGAAAATTTCCTGCATCTATGTTGGTTGGTGTGGTCTTTCCAAGTATTGTACAAGCATCAAGTTGCTGAGAGTTCACGGGCACAGCACTGCTATCTTGGTGGATCATATTTTCAAGGGGAAATTTCAACTAGTTTATTTCAATGATAGAAGAAATAAATTTCTAATAATTTTTATCTTAAAAAGCTTATAAAACACAGCCACATGGCTCAGTTGATATACAACATTCTTTATTAAATGGGTAATCAAGTTCCTTTTTAAGACTCAGTGCTTTAGTGATCCGTAAAATAAAAAAAATCAAATATACTTAACATTCCAGAGTAGATTGTCTGTGTTGAGGGAGGAGAATCTAACTGACACAGCAAGCTTGTGAAAAGACGGAGTTATCTCACAAAAAGTCTTGGCCTTGTGATAAAATAAGATAACGCAGAAGAGGGAGAACAGTGATAAAATAGACAACGGAGTCTCCAAAGACCAAATTTCATTAGATGCTAAGAATGAGGAGGAGGATGAGCACTGTGGGGATAGAAGGCCAAATGGAATCTGCAAACAGTTCCATCACTCATCCCTTGGTCTCTGGGGAAGCAAAGCTGCCTGGGAAACTCTCAAAGTACATTTGATGGCTCTTATCTGAGTAGTTTACCTCACACTTAGACTTACTTTGCACAGCTCCAAGACTGAGGTGTCTGAATATCTCCCCCATGGAATAGTATCATGGGAGAGGATTGTGGAAGAATCCAAAGGCTTCGAGGAAGCCTAAGAATTATATATAAAGCTTTAATACAAAATATGGGGACTGGAGAGATGGCTCAGTGGATAAAGGCATCTGCCTTCAAGCCTGAGGACCGGAGTTAGGCCCCCAGGAAGGAGAAAAACAACTGACCCCTGAAAATTGTTCTCTGACCTCCACACACATGCTGGGCACTCATTCATCTGTGTATGTATAAGCAAAATAAGTAAATAAATAAAATTAAAAAAAAACTGAAGGGATTCTGCTGCCCCCAAAAGGATAGATATCAGACTTATACTAGAGGCACACTAAATTTCTAGTTGTTCTAACAAATGAATACAAATGTCCGTTTGTTTGTTCATGACAATTTTCACAGTATTTAGCCATGAGAGACTTTGACATACCTTTTTCATCTGCTGCCTAACTCATTCAGTTTAGCAGCTGCACTTTTTGCTTTTTCTTACCTATTTGACTTTAATTCAGGGTCCCCTTAAACAAATCCCCCATTTTTCTAGGTATATCAACTAACACTGACTGATAGACAACTCGAGTTCTCTGAAGAGACTTTGATGATCCCCCATGGAAGGCCTCACCCTTTCTATGGAGCAGAAGAAGGATGGGATGGGGGTGGGTGGGGGGCATGGGAGGATGGGAGGGAGAGGGAACTGGGATTGATATATAAAATAAGATTGTTTCAGCCGGGCGTTGGTGGTGTACGCCTTTAATCCCAGCACTCGGGAGGCAGAGGCAGGTGGAGCTCTGTGAGTTCGAGGCCAGCCTGGTGTCCAGAGCAAGTGCCAGGACAGGCTCCAAAGCTGCACAGAGAAACCCTGTCTCGAAAAACCAAAAAAAAAAAAAAAAAAAAAAAAGATTGTTTCTAATTTAAATAGAAAAGAACTCCATTTACAAATGATGAAGATAATAAGTGAAGATAAATATTGCTATCGCAGGCTGAAGCATCTTCACATACATCGATAGATCCAGGCTAACGTACTTACAGACTTTCAAACTACTTTTAAAAACAAACTTGCTCATCAGTTAATTAGCAGTACTGGGGTTGTGTATAGGGCTTCACACATGGTAAGCACATGTTCTACCAATTAGCTATAGTTCCAGCCATGTTCATTCTAATTATTAACTATTTTTAATCTAAGAGGTCTAAACTCAAGACTGAAACAGAACTTTCAAAATGTATTACAGACAGTGACAAGAGTGATGAAAATTCATGAGTAACTCTCTTTTTTCTTTCTCCCCCCCCCCCCGTGTGTGTGTGTGTGTGTGTGTGTGTGTGTGTGTGTGTGTGTGTGTGTGTGTGTGCATAAATGAGAAGAATGAAACAGATTTGGAATTTGTCCTTCTAGGTTTTACACAGGTAGACAGAAGCCCTCAGTCAAAAGAATTGTAGTCACACATGTCCCCAACTGCTGCTTTTGTAAGCAAGTCTATTCAAGTAGTGGTGAGAGGCTACTTGCTCTAATATCTTGTTTCAGTCCCCACACCTGGAAGGCACAGGGTTTAAGGGAGAACACTGACTCATGCCCAGAGCTTGCTTGCTTTTGTGTCTCTCTGGTGTTAACTTCGTGAGGGCATACATTACTCCTGACCCTGCACTCCTGCATACAATACTCAGAGCACAGCAGACATTTAAGCATGGAAGGTAGAAGCTTTCGGGATAATTAAGTCAAGGGATCAATATTCCAGTACAGTGCTTTTCAAATTAGCTATGGAAAAGAGCCAATATAGTTTTGGCTTTCCAAACTCTTGCATGTTGATTCTTAAATTTTTTTCAACAAATTAGCTCACTAAAAGTAAAATATAGGGACAAGACAAAATACAAATTCCAACTTTCTTTTCTTTTTGGTTTCTTTAGGTGAAATGGATATAAAACCTCTCTGTCAAATGTTCTAAAAGTTTCTCAATGTGTTTTTCTTAAATTCTTCACTTCTCTCATGAACTCTCTGGTGGTGTTTGAGTATTGCATTGTGATCATCACTATTTTAGCACTAAATTTACCTCTAGCTAAATATAAGTTATCTATTTTAGATGCACTGAAGTCTGTTTTGTCTTTTATAAAATAGAGAATTGATTGATTCCTAGAGGCTTGTCCAAAGATCAATTTGATAAGTTCACCGGGTGTAGTACTGTTGAGGGTAATGTAAGGTTAGTTTCAAGGGTCCCCCTTCAGCTTCCAATCTGACACAGATCTATGAAGGCCTGGAAGCAAGGCTTCTACAGCCTAGAAACTGTTCAACTGACAACTGGAGGTTATGAGCCTAGTGCAGAAATTATCTTGCCCTCTGCTGAAATATTTCCTGTCTTATTCTTAGCACTCATAAGCATGCTGCATATTTCACTAATCTTGTTCATAATTTCTCATCCTCTAAAATATAAGGTTTATTAGAGCTAGATTTTTGTTCATTACTATGAAAAAAAAAACCCATATCTGTGCTTGGCATGTGATAGACAGCAAAAAAGAAACTCCAAAGGCTAGAAGGATAGCTCAGTAGGCAAAGTGCTTCCTTCACAACCATAAGGACCTGAGTCCATCCACAGCATCTAAATTAGAAGCCAACCATGGCCACACATACCTGTAAATCCCAGTGCTGGGAGGTAGAGACAGGATGATCCCCAGTGCACACTGGCTGCCTTGTGAGCACCTGGTCCAGTGAGAGAGGCTGAATCAAAAAATGTGGTGAAAAATGATTGAGGAAGACACAGCTGACGTTGACATATGGCCTCCGCATGCACTTGAATACATGTGCACGTGAACATGCGTACACACGTGAGCGCAGAAGCACACACATACAGAGAGAGAGAGAGAGAGAGAGAGAGAGAGAGAGAGAGAGAGAGAGACTGGAAGTTTCAACCTTAAGGAGGTGTGTACGTGTGTTTTCTCTTAGAAGAGAGCCATCAACTACCTGTTTTCAGATACTTGGAAATTTTCTCCTCTCTAATTACACCATGACATTATAGTAACCATCAGCAGCAACAACAAAAAATCCTGATTTTCATAATTGCACATTTCTACAACACTGATGATGTCTTTTTGTTCATGTCAAGCAGTCATTTTTTTTTCTTCAGGAAATTCAAGCAATGCAATTAAATAATAAATAAATAAATATGCTTTATTATGTAACCCATCATGGAGAAGAAGGAATTTTTTTTTTTTTTTTTTTTGGTTTTTCGGACGGGGTTTCTCTGTGGCTTTGGAGGCTGTCCTGGAACTAGCTCTTGTAGACCAGGCTGGTCTCGAACTCACAGAGATCCACCTAGCCTCTGCCTCCCTAGGGCTGGGACTAAAGGTGTGCACCACCACCACCCAGCATAAGTTTCTCCTTTTGTTACTCAATCTTCTCATGTCTGCGTCTGTCTTTTAGCACATTTCTTCATGTTCAGTTTCATCAACTTTCCCATGTGAAGGAAAGTTGGGAATTATTTGTATTTTAAAGCTTTAGTGTCCAAGGCAGTCCTGTGTGGCACCAGGTTTCCTCTCGGCGTTCCCGATTTGGACTTCAGGGATGTAAAATTGGATCCGTTCCACAAACAATGGAACACGAAGCTCTGGCTTCCCATCCCCTTACCTATCTTGTCTGACTTGCCAGACTAACGAAGTCGACAAAAGTCTTTGTCTCGGGAGAGACTTGACTGGGGCAGTGGGAAAATGAAAAGACAAACACGCAGGCCCACAGAAAAGCTGGGACTGGGTGGATAGAACCCTGGAATCTTGGTGTATTTATTCTATATAGCTGAATATGGCGTCTGGATTATTGCATAGGATAAACAAGGAGGCAGAGTTTTCATATGCAGCTGAACAAGGAGGAAGGTTTGGCTAATCTCTTACCATCGGTCTGTGACGGAGAGCAGTCTTCCGGGAGGGAATATGTCCTGGGAAGTCAGGGTGTTGGTTGGGTTGGGGAGCTAAGGGGGAAATTTTCTGCACACACTATCACATTTGCACTTGGACTAGAAGAGAAGACTTTGCCATCCCCCAGCTGGGTCTAAAGCTTGGGATTTCTCGACATGACCACACCTCTGTCACTAGCACACATTCACTTAGGACTTCGTTCACTCAGGAATTCTTCCTCTCCACAGGTCTCTGTCCCTGCTTGACTACGTTTCCTTTCTCCCCCCCATGAGCATCTGATGAACATATGCCCTTTAATTTACTGTCTCATTCAACCTGTTCCTCTGAGGGAGGTGGACTTTGCTTTCTTTTTTAATTTACAGTTTTTGACAATTTCACATACGAACACTACATTATTTCTATCATTCCTTCTTCCCCCCAACTCCTCCCATCTCCTTACTCCCTTTCAAATTCATGACCTCTTTTAAGTTATTGCTAGCACACACACACACACACACACACACACACACACACACACACACACACATTCTTCTGAGTTTATTTAATGTTGTTCACATGTTCACATGTTTAGGGTTAAGCATTTGGGATTGGATTTCATTTTTTTTTGTGATTAACTGATTGCCTTATCCTCAACTGGAGTAACATGTACATGGTCACTGACTAGCTAGTATGGACATTCAGGTTGGAATCCAGGTTACTCTCATTCTGTGGATCTTGTTCTTAATACTTTGCATGGCTGGTAACTACCCTTTGGTTTCTACTTGAAGTGTCTTCAAAACTGCAGAGAAACGCAGAAAGCAGCTAGAGACATAGGTGTGGGTACTGAGGCGACAAGTGCAGATTTGGGAATCATTTGTGTCAAGGTGAGAGTAAAACGGAGGAAGGGAGTGAAATCATGAAGAGGAGGCTGCAAAGTAGCCCAGAGAACTGAGCTGAGGACTGGGTCCTAGAATGTTTCCCCACAGAGCCAGCTGTCAGAGTTCCTTGGGGGAAATGTACTGATTTAACTCACTGAACGGATCACTTCTATTATTGCACAGGATTAGCTCTTAAATCCCAGCCAGAACTTCTAATTAAAAATTATTATTGATGTGCCTATATTAAATAAAACTTTACATTGATAAAATTATAAGAAGTTCATTTAATCATGAAATCACTACAACCAGAAATAAATGAATTAATTATATTATTTTATTAATTATTTTATAATGATTTTTTCCAGTGGTCTATTAATTTAATAGTTCACTCAAGACAAAAAAATCTGTATATTTATATAATGTTTTATATAAATATATTAATATATATTATATAATATATACATTATATTTATATATACAAATGTGTATTTATATATATATATATAATATAAATATATATAAAACTTCAAAAGTTTTTTGATTAAAAATATGTCAGTGTGTGCATACTTTTAAATAGAAAGTTTTCCAGGATGTACCCAGACTGATGTTTGTCTGGCTATAGCTCCTAAAACAGAGGATATAAAGGAGTTAAATTTTTTTTTATGGGCTGAGTTGTGACTTTCCACAAATTCACCCGTTGAAATCCCAGCCTCTACTGTCTTAGAGTGGAACTATATTTGATGATAAGTTCATTAAGGTTGTGATGGTGAGAATGAGGCTGTAACCCTGCAGGACCATTTTACTTATATAAGAGAACTAACCAGAGTTTGTGCAGGGGGGACAGCCCTGTGCAGTTGCAGCAAGACAGTAGCACCTGAAGCTCAGGAGTGACACCTTGCTGTCACCCTGAAGCAGGACTTTCTGTTACTCTTGGTAAGGAGATGATGTCTTAGAGGGGAGCCTCCCAAGGAGCCAGTTCACCCTGGAACTAGAACTTTTTCTTGGGACAGGCTGAAATGAGTAGGGGAAATCTCTTCATTACAAAGCATCAAACAAACTGGGAGGTGGTGGCACACGCCTTTAATCTTTAGTCCCAGCACTCAGAAGGCAGAAGCAGGCAGATCTCTGACTTCAGGGCCAGCTTATTCAGAGTGAGTTCCTGGATAACCAGGGCTACACAGAGAAATTCTGTCTCAAAAAAAAAAAAAACAGAAAAAAATAAGCATCAAGAAAAATATTGCTTTAGAATCTGACAAGACAGACCAGGCTCTTAAACATTTAAGTGGATCTGCCAATTTTGTCACTTTCCACGTTAGGTAAGGGACATTAATCCTGGTTACTTAAGGACAGGAGGCAGAGACTGTGTTAATATGCAGTGGTGAAGTGCCTTCCCTGTGGTTCATACACTAAAGTAAAAGGCCATTTAAAAGACCATGGCTTTTCTCTTGTGATTTTATGATCATACCATATCTATGGTGACAGGCCAGGCGATTTAGAAATAACGAACATATAAAATACAAACCAGCCACTTTTATCCTTTCACAAGAACTTGTAAAGATGCCTGAAAAGCACACAAAAATGTTCCTTTTAATGTTTTTAGGAGCATGGCTTAAGGTTGTTTTCAAAGTTTCAAGCTCCAAATGCAAAAGATTTCACTTCTTTACAAGTGGCTTGATCCCGCGGGTAATGTGGTAATAAACCAGAGGAGTCTCCTGGGGGGCAGCAAGAAGCAAGGCCAGTATATATATATATTTTTTTTTCGTTGAAAGAACCATAAAGGAGAAACAGATCATACTTTGTGAGTTGATGAATAGTTCAGCACATACAGCCAAAAGTGTGAACCTTATATGTGCTATATCGCCAATATCCCCCTCTTCCCTTTAATGCAGAAACAGAAAGTTGTGGGTTTTGTTACTTCTCTATGATGACTTCGCACTCAGTGAGCATAGCAAGAAAAAGGAAAACAATCAAAATCTAAAGTGTAACATGGAAAAACAAGCGTAGAAGATAAAGACCAGGTTGTAGAACTCAACTGGATTCCTATCCTCCCAATTTCCTTTTTAAAAGGAAAAATTGAAAATGGGTTTCAGAAATCATTGGAGGCAAAACTTTGGTGGTCCTGTTGAGGTGGCATATGAAAAGAAAAATGGAACTAGGAAAAAAAGAGAGTTGGCTTTGCTTGGTTGTATCTTACTCTCGATGGATAATGTTGGAAAGCATCTATTTGATATGTGTTCTTTCTACCAGAGAGCGGACACACAACAGAGTGATTGTAGATCCTGAAAGTGGACCAAAAGCTGGTCAAGCCAATGCTTTCGCTATGGATGTTCTGAGCTTAAATCTGTTCCCACATAGTCCACTTCCTTCTCTGCTTTCTCTTTTGTTGTATGAGACATTACTAACAGTTGGACACACATCCCGTTTCTTACAGGCATGTTATTTGGTACCCCAGGGGAAGATCAGCACAGAAACTCTCTCCCCTCATTCCTTAGGGTTGTCTGTTCTAGATTGGGTTAAATGAAAAAAAAAATTAACTTTCTCACATAAGTGAAAACACCATTTCCTTACACTTCAAAGCCCATTTGAATTGGGTCACTTCATAATTTATTTTATCAAAGAGATTTTAATTTTTTCCAGATTGTAAGAATTTCCAGATTATTCCAAATTTTATGGGCCAAATTCTGCCCTCAATTATGCACACGCAACTAATTGCACACACATAACTGAGGGCAGAATTGGCTCTTGGAACTGAAAGTCTTTGGAGTTCTGTTTTTTAAAAAACAGACTTTTATCTATAAATTAAAAGAAATGTGATTATTGCCATCATTCTAGAGTTGATTGCAAACACTGATTTAGTTAGTCTGCCACACCCTTGGAATAATCACTATTATTTTTTTTTGAAATTCAAAAAATAGTTCTAAAGATGACTCCATTATTTTCTTGGTTATTGCTTCCTTTAATTAAGAATACTGATGGGTTTCATAATATTTTTTTCTGAATATTAAGTAAAATTGAAGAGATTTTAATACAGAAAAATAATGAAAACAAGGTAATCAGCTATATTTTAACCAATATGAAGGGACTGTTGGTATTTTGCTGGATATTTCTCCAAGAATATTTTCTGATGTTTTCCCACATTTTACATTGATATAATATTGGTTGTATTAGCATAATGAGCTCTTTGCATCAAGGAAATGCTAGAAATCTTTTAGGGTTAAAGAGTACAGATACCCTTGTACTCTTCTAAGTCCCAAATTGTAGCCAAATTTCAATTCGGTTGGCACTTACATCATTTCAATTTATGCTTTTAAGCAGGCCTTGTATTTTCTAGGGAAAATGTGCTGTCATGAATTCTTAATTTCATAATTAATAATAGGAAGTGACTTCTCCAGCTTGCTTGATGTTTTGTAGACTTCTTTGGCAATCTCAGTTTTCTATTTAAACAGCTTTTTTTTTCCTTTAAAAACAACCGAGTGGTACATATAGAATTGTATGGCATTTGGAGATGTAGAATAACACAAAATGAAAATAATATAAGTGAAATCTTCAGAATATATTGTTGTTTGTTTTTTGTTTTGTTTTGAGACATGTTCTCATGGTATAACCTAGGCTGACCTCAAAATCACAGTGGCATCCTGCTTCAGTCTGCAGAATGAAGAATGTTTTAAATGTGCTTTCACTTTTCTTACCTTATTTTGACCTGAGATAATTTGGTGTAGATATTCCAAATGTGTATAGATTTTGATTTCCATTCTTTTTCCTTGTTAATTGTTGGGGTATTGAATAAGCCAAAGAATGAAAACCCTTGAATAGACTTCTCTCTGGGAAATCAACTGTTGAGCATTTAGAGTTGAGTACTTATATGATGACAGCTTGATAAATAAACACTCCATAGAGAATCTCTATCTTCTGTTGTGTTTTCTACTCCACAACTTCTCAAGCTCATTCTGTTGCAGACCTAACAGCATGTGTCCCCTAGCCCCTCACATCCTGTCTCTTCCAGCTTACTCCAGCATGTGACTAACAATAGTCCCTTCTCTTCCTATTTTCAGATTTTCTTTCTCTCCTAATTCATCCTTATAAGCATATAAATATATAATTTCCCTTCATCTTTAAAGCATTTCTTTTGTTTTGCTTCACACACCATCTGTCACTCTATTCCTTGGTTCTTGTTGGGAGCAACTGGATTGTCTGTATTTCCCCGATTCTTTTCCCTTTCTCATTTTCACCCCGGCTCTTTCCTCAGTAGCCCAGAACAAAGCAAAACAAAGCGGTCAGCAGATCCTCTTCTCAAGGTGATGAATGCTGCTGCTGATTTGCCAGTCCATATCTTTTTTATCATAGACCAGAAACTCTTATTGAAATCATAGTCAT
The DNA here is from genome assembly GCF_003668045.3 of Cricetulus griseus. Classification (NCBI taxonomy): domain Eukaryota; kingdom Metazoa; phylum Chordata; class Mammalia; order Rodentia; family Cricetidae; genus Cricetulus; species Cricetulus griseus. Next base: position 26,545,649 of record NW_023276806.1, read on the forward strand.
TGCAAATTTTCTTACTTACAGAGAGAAATAGCTCAGTAGAAATAAACCTTTAAAACCATTAAGCAATTTTAAGAAAATTATTATTTGTCTTATACCTTGTATTGGTATATGCCATGTTTGTTTCAGAATGGAACCTGAAACAAATTTCATTGTTTAATTACTTTTTAGCTAACAAAAATTTGAAAATTTATGATGTTCTTATATAATTTTACCTTACATATAAATTTCATATATTTATATATAACTGTAATTGTAACACACACACACACACACACACACACACACACACACACACACACACACACACAGTGTGTACTTTGCTCATATCACCCCTCCTTGTCCTCTATCTACTTATCTCTGGTTCTCTTTCTCCCCCACTCCTGCTAATATATATATATATATATATATATATATATATATATATATATGTTTTTTTGAGAGACAGGATATCATGTAGCCCAGACTGGTCTACAGCTGAGGATGCCAATCCATATCTTAATCGGCCTGTCAGCATCCCTTTATCCCTGCCCATCCCCTTTCCTTGATAATCTTCCTACTCTTTTTCCAGGGTTCACATACTCTCCTTCTTTTCTATTTTACTAATTTGTTCTCTCAGTCACATCCTCTTTGTGGTTTTTAAATCTTAGAATATAGATTTCTTCATCTACACTCATAGATTGAAGTATCATTTATTTCTTAATTATTCCATATCCACATTTCTAGGACTACCTGACTTTAAGATTTAACATTCATGATCCATTAATATCTCCACTTGGAAGCAGACGACTACTCAGTCCCAATGTATCTACAGTTAAAGTCCTGTCTTTCTCACCCCACCCCTAGTACTGCTTAGCTAGTCTTTGTGCAGGCAACACCCCCATTCCAGTGTTCCTGACAACCAGAAAACTACCCACACTGCATTCTTTCACATCTCACATATGTTTTACTTAGCTCTGATTTCAAAATCGACCTAAAGCCTGTCTGTGTTTTACCACTTTGAATCTTCATAATGCTTCGTTAGATATCCTTCCATTTTTATCCTCTTGGAGTCTAATGCCAGTCAGTCAGCCAGCATGAGATTTTAGAAACCTGAGTCATGCCATGGAACCCCTCTGTTTAGATTTCTGAAGTAGCCTCTTTTTACTCAAGGCTACAAGGCTAGACCCCCGCTTTCTCCTGTGGTCCCTGTCTTACTCTGTTTTTTGCTCATTTTCCTACTGTGACATGAGCCTGCTGTTCTTCGAACACATCAAGGATCCTCACCTTGGGACTTTTGCTTTGGATGTTGCTTTATATGTGAGAACATTTCCCAGATATCTGCTTTCACGATGCTTTCCTCCTCTTCCAGGGTTTGCCTAACCTATAATTTTGAACTGAAACCTGCATTGATCACCTTATTTCATTCTACAGTCTATTACTTCCATCTCTAGTCTCTACCTAGAATATACAAACACGTAAAAATTAAAGAAGATCCAGAGTCAAAAGGAAGAACATTGCAGCAAGAGGAGGTGGTCAACACCTGTTCTTCCCTCATTAGCTCTCTTGCTTTTCCAAAGACACTGGAAAGAGTGAAGTAGAGGTTACAAATGCCATATTTAAATAAGGATTTAAGATTGACTCAGGATTATACTGATTTGGGGGATGAAAAGGGATAATCTTGGGCATTAAAATCTAAAATGCATGTATCTTTGGCCTATCCCATCAGCTGTAAATGATTAACAGCTAAAAATGTCAAGGTTTAGTTCAAGGATATTAAAAGCTACTCTAGGGCTTTGCAATAATGAGTTGGCCAAGACCTCAGTAAGAAGTAGACCATATATAAAGCTGTAAAGTTGGCTAGAAAAGAAAGGAAAACACTTCTGAACATTTTATTCAATTTGGCCAATTAGTGCTCCTTGGTTGAAGTAGAGTAATTCTGAGGGGTTTACTTTTGAATTTAATATCAATATATGATTAAGCAGTTAATAATCACAGCTAAGAAACCATGAAGCATAGTAATTTTAAATGGGTTGGGGTGAGGAGGGAGATTCTTTAAAAGTGTTTTTTGAACTTTAAGATATAAGGCAGGGTTAAGATATAAGGCAGGGTTTTTGTTTATTTTCCTTTTTTACGTAAATTAGAAACAAGATTGTTTTACATGTCAATCCCAGTTCCCTCTCACTCCCCTCCTCCCCTGCCCCCCCCACTAACACTCTACCTATCCCATAACCTTTCTGCTCCCCAGGGAGGGTGAGACCTTCCATGGGGGGGTCTCTGGAGTCTGTCATATCCTTTGGGATAAGGTCTGGGCCCTCCCCGATGTGTCTAGGCTCAGGGAGTATCCCTCTATGTGGAATGGGCTCCCAAAGTCCATTCCTATGCTAGGGATAAGTACTGATCTACTACACGAGACCCTGTAGATTTCTGAGGCCTCCTCATTAATACCCATGTTGATGGGATCTGGATCAGTCCCATAATGGTTTCCCAGCCATCAGTCTGGGGACCACGAGCTCCCCCTTGTTCAGGTCAGCTGTTTCTGTGGGTTTCACCAGCCTGGTCTTGACCCCTTTACTCATCACTCCTCCTTCTCTGCAACTGGATTCCAGTTCAGTTCAGTGTTTAGCTGTGGGTGTCTGCTTCTGCTTCCATCAGCTACTGGATGAAGGCTCTATGATGGCATATAAGTCAGTCATCAATCTCATTATCAGGGGAGGGCATTTAAGGTAGCCTCTCCTCTGTTGCTTAAATTGTTGGTGTCATCCTTGTAGATCTCCAGACATTTCCCAGTCGGATCTCTGTGAGTTTGAGACCAGCAAGCTCTACAAGAACTAGTTCCAGGACAGCCTCCGACGCCACAGAGAAACCCTGCCTCAAGCCACCCCCACCCCGAAAAAAAAGGCACCAGCATTCAAGCAAGGACACACATGCACACAATAAGGCAGATTTTCATGTTTTGTTGGAGCTGTGGGGGTTTGGAGTTTTGTCAGAATTTTCAGTGACCTCAAATGAGACATCTTATATTCCCTTAAGAATCAGGTAGATGGAGACCAAGTTGAAGAATGAAGATTAGGTTGGTGACCACAGTTTCCCTCCTTCCCAACACTGGCATAAGCAGTGGCTGACACTGTAGATTTCTCTTCCTGTTGGGATATGTATATATTGAATGAAAAGACTAAGAACAGGATGGATTGTCCCATGAGGAAAGAAAGTGAAAAGGCAAAGATAAAATGCTGTGGATTAGAATGGATTGGCTAATAGCAGGGTAAGAAGAGATTGAGTGAGACAGCCTGGGATGATGATGGGAGGATGAAGTGTAAAGTCAGGAGAGTCTCGAGAGATACCAGCTAGCCCCTGAGCAAACAGGACATGTAGAAAATGAGGTAAAAAGTTGTGAGTCACATGGCAAAGAATAAGTCCAAATATAGATTAATTTAAATGTAAGAGTTAGCTAGTAACAAGCCTGAGCTACCTGCCGAGTATTTATAACTAATATAAGCCTCAGTGTGTTTATTTGAGAGTGGCTGTGAGACAGGATAACTTCCAACTACAATAAAGTGCTCCATTGTCCTTGCCTATTGATTAATTAATTCATCTCTCTAGAGGAGGGTGAGTGAGGGTAGAAAGTAAAGCTGAAGGCTTCTTTTTAGCTGATGCCTCCCATGATGGAAACAGGAGGAGTAAAGCCCACTTCCTACTCAAGAACAGGCTGTGCTCATCACATGTAAGCAATCTATTTGTTAACAGCAATTAAGCCATGAGTTTCAAACATACGTGTTAGGAAAGAAGGGAATGGGATTATCAAATTTCACATCTGCCACTTTCATGTTTTTCATAAAATCACACAGAGACTTGCAAATCTGAGAGACCTATGAATTGTTGGCACATGCACTGAACATTAATACTCAGGAATTGAGGGCTTAGATCTGGAGTGAGGAAAAAGGAAGTATAGAGTATCCTCTGTTTCTGTTCAGAAAGGGGCAGGTCTCATATGGGTGTCACCAAAGCATGGCATATCAAGTTGAGGCAAGACTAAGCCCCTCTCCTTGAATTAGGGCTTTGTAGGCAACCCAGTGTCAGGAAAAGAGTTTCCAAAAGCCTGCCAAAGCATTAGGGACAGGTCCAGCTCCAACTGCTAGGAGTCTCACAAGTTGATCAAGCTACACACTGTCACACATATGTAGAGGGCCTAGGTCAGTCCCATGCGGGCTCCTTAGCTGTCAGTTCAGTGTCTGTGAACTCCTGTGAACCCAGGTTAGTTGTCTTTGTGGGTTCCCTTGTGATGACCTTAACCCCCTTGTCTGGTACAATCCTTCCTCCCTCTCTTCAACAGGATTCTGGGAGCTCAACCCCATGGCTGGCTGTGGATCTTTGCATTTGTTTCCATCAGTTACTGGATGAAGACTCCCTGATGACAATTGGTGTAGTCACCAATCTGATCACAGGAGATGGCCAGTTTAGGCTACCTATCCACTCCTGTTGCTAGGAGTCTCATCTGGGATGTCCTTGTAGATTCGTGGGAAGTTTCCCTTGTACCAGGTTTCTACCTGACCCTGAAATGCCCCCTTCCCAACCACACAGAGTGCCTTTGTAAATGAGCCAAGGGTGGGGTGTTGCTCATGTCCTCTGTTGCTGGGGAAGGTAGCACTGCTGCCATCTGGTGGTAGTGACTATTAGGAACATAGACTTGGGAAAGTCGATGTGAGGTATTGTCCTATTAGGCACCATGGTGGGTGCATCTAAAGATAACTGAGCCTGTTCTCTCGCCTTAGGAAATGCAGGGCTTAACAGGACTGAGATATCTCATCCAGGAGATTATAGTGACTATGGCTTAATGGAAAGGCCATGAGATGGAAGGAGTGTGGGAAGAGGTTTACAAAAGAGGCCCTAAGAGTTTATGTTGGAATCAAAGTTGGCTTCAATAGGGAGAGTTGGGGAGAAGAGAAGCCTAAACAAACACAACTCAGTAGTAGAGTATTTTCCCTAGCATCAATGAGACCCTGAAAGCAGTCCTCACTCACAAAACAAAACAAGACTACTCCAAACAGCTTGAATGTCTGTTCTTTTTGAAGTAACTTACTTTTCCCCCTTGTTTATAATTAACCTATGTTCAGTCTGTAATTGCTCTTACCTATTGACCACACTACTGTGGCTCCCTATCCTAAGAATGGCTTTAGAGTATGGAAACCATAGTTCTGGTCTAGCCAACATGATGTCACTTTCTCACAATGCCTTGGCTGATCATCTTTTTACTCTCTGTTGCAAAGAACATGAAAAAAAAAAAAAACCCTCAACATAGTGAATTTCTTTGGTTTGTGGTTTACCATAGCATCTATTTATGAGGTTGAGCCACATAAACTCGATTTTAATCAGTTGTTTTTGTCCTAAATAGTACTTTCATTTGGTTAGAAGGTATCTATAACTCACACATGCAATTAGGTATAAAATGTGGAGACTTTTCACACTGTCCCTCCTCAACACTCATGATTTTATATTCAATATGATGGTCAGCTGGATGTCTCCTGATTACAAGCTGTGGTGGTGTTAAGAACCAAACAAGTAAAAAAGTAATAATTGTAGATTTGAAAAGAGCGTAACAAAATGTGACTAACTGAAATCGTTACCAGCATGAACTTTGACATGGGACAGAAAAGACTTGGAGGCTGTGGGTATGAGATCACAGAGGTGTTATTCTTTAATTTCATTTGGCTTGCCTGTGTTTGTCAAAATAGGTTTCTGCCTTCTTTCCTTTCTTCCCTCCCTCCCTTCCTTCTTCCCTCCCTTCCTTCCTTCTTTCCTTCCTTCCTTTCTTCCCTCCCTTCCTTCCCCCTCCCTTCCTTCCTTCCTTCCTTCCTTCCTTCCTTCCTTCCTTTCTTCCCTCCCTCCCTCCCTTCCTTTTCTCCTTCCCTCCCTCCTTTCCTTCCTTTCTTTTTTGTCTTTGTTTCGGTGGAGGTTGATTTGCGTGGGACCTCAGTGATAAACCTGTCAAACACAGCAGAGTTTGTGATTCCATTGGGCTCTACCATAAAAATCAGTTTTGAAACCTGCCAAACTTAAGAGAAATTGGCTGATTCTGGGTCTAGAACTTATTGCATAGATTTGGAGAGTGCTTGCACACATGTTTTAAAAGCCTCTTATTGCAAATATGTTTGTATTTAAAACTCCTTCGGCAAAGGATTTGTAACAGTAAATAAATACAATGGAAAACAAATTTAAACAAAGGTTTTAAATTTATTTATGTACTTCATGTTTGAAATACTCCATCCTTCACCCAAAGCTGTGCTTTCATCCACCACAACCCTTTCTTTTAAAATTCCAATGTTCTTAACATTAATTTTGAAAATGCATAAAGGCAGGCCAAGGAAGATGAAACAAAGACTGTAAAACCCAGTTAGAAAGTCTAAGGCACTTCAGACAAATTGGAAACAATGCCAGCATCCACGACAACATAGAATTATTGACAAAGAAAATGTATTTGTAGATGAGACAGACAAAAACAGTGATAGTATCTTCATGTATGGAGCCACAAAAAGACAGACTAGATTTCTGGTGACTTAAAAATTTCTCCTCTTCCTCTTCTGCATTTTATCAATTTTTGAGATTTTTATCAAAGGCTTTTTCAGTGTCTATTGAGATGATCTTATGATTTCTGTCTTTGAGTATACTTACATGGTGAGTTACATTTATGGATTTACATATATTAAATCATCCCTGCAACTCTGGAATGGAGCCAACTTGACTTTAAGCATTTTGGGGATAAGTGATTCTGAGTTCTTTGCCCTGAATAGGACCTTTTATACCATCTTCCCTAGGGTTCAGAGAACATCACAAAAGGAAGGGTACCAGTAATATAAGAGGAAGAAGAAAGGGTAAGTGTTGTAAAATACTGTCTTCTAGGCATGGCACAGGAATTGCAGTTGTGACCTTGAAGCAGGTGTGGCTGCCTGCAGTTTGCCTACTCAAGACTGGTTTTATTACTAGTCAATCGTGGATTAGGGAGGCTTCTGGGATTCTATCTCTCCCTGTGAATTATTGGCTATTGATGGATTCTAGAGGAGGGACAGTCATTGTCTTCAGTGGTGTACCTACTGAGAAGCCCACCAGGCTCCTGTAGATAGTTTCCAATCTGTGGTCACATAGATGATCCTGGTTAAATTCAGTGGGTCTTAATACAAAGCAAATAACAACAGCAAAGTCATGAATGTTGGAAAGGGACTTGTGTGTGTGTGTGTGGGGGGGTCATAGAAGTAGGAGGGAGTTTATCTTATGTGCATTGGTGTTTTGCCTGTGTGTGTGTGTGTGTGTGTGTGTGTGTGTGTGTGTGTGTGTGTGTGTGTGATCCCTTAGAACTGGAGTTACAGACAGTTGTGAACTCCTTATGGGTGCTGGGAGTTGAACCTGAGTCCTCTGGAAGAGAAGTTAGTCCTTTAATTGATAGGGAATGTTATTCTGTATGTTGTAAATATATGTTTCTCTTATTGGTTGATGAAAAAATCTGTTTAGACCAATGGACAGACAGAATTTAGCCAGATGGGAAATCAAAACAGGGATGCAGAAAGGTAGGAGGTGGCATCAGGGAGATGCCATATAGCTACTGGGAAGGTAGGATACCAGGACAGTCTCTGGTAAGGCAAGATCACGTGGAGATACACAGATTAATAGAAATGGGTTAATAATTAAGAGATAGCTAGCCAATAATATGCCTGAGCCATCAGCCAGTTTATCATTAATATAAGCCCCTGTGTGTTTATTTGGGACTAAATGTCTGCAAGACTGTGCAGGACAGAAACTTCCATCAACATTTAACCACTAAGCCATCTCTCCAGCCGCTTAAGGAGGGAGTTTAAGGAGAGTGGGGGTTATAATAACTAGAAAACTTTTCTTTCAGTGTCATGTCATTAATAGCAATTTTATAAATTCAATTATAAAAGCCTCAAAGTTGTGATAAGGACTATCTACAGTTCGGCACTGAAAAGAAGTTGTTCTCCAATGAAAATTGCAACTTGTTTTAAAGTGTGAAATCAGTTAGAAACGTCAAGAAATAATGGAAATTCTTCAGTAGCAAATGTTTAGTTTATGGTCATTTTTACTATCTTATTAGAAAATATCTTTTTTGTTTCCTCTCTAGAAATTTCCATCAAAGTTTTTATATTAGAAGATGAGGAAGTCTATAAAGCAGTATCTAATTCGCCTACATCCTATTCTCAAACCTGGCTAGTGTCTACCTGACTTTGCTGTTAAAACTAGGATTCCTCTACTCACATGAAGTGAGTTTATTTTTATTCAAACCTTGTAAAGTTGTGGGTGTAAGGAGAACTGACTGATCATCTTCCTTGCTGATGGAAGTAGAGCTGAAAGGTCTTATGAAAGCCAGAGACAGGTCATCTCGCTACATACACAGCATACTGGGTTTTTATTTGCTCTATGAGACAAGGATCCACTTTGTGGTTCAGGTTAGATTCAGTCCTACCTCAGTCTCTCAAGTCCTGGGTTATAGGCATTTACCATGCCAGATTTCCTGCAGTCACAGCTACAGTTAGATTATATATATTATTTTATCATATATATTACAATTATATATTATAAGTAAATACTATATTATATGCAGATTGTAGGTTCTCTGTTCTTTTTCCAGATATGCTTACTTCTAGTTGTTCACTAGAGTGACCAAGTACCGTGTTTATTCTAGTATACCTAATTCACTTCTTTCTTACTAATTAAGATTTAAGGCCCATTGTATAAGTTTGTGCTTATTACTCAGGTTATAGTTGAATAAATACATAAGTTGATGAGATATGCATGCAGAAGACATGAACGCTGTAGTGGGAAATGGTGTTGGATATTTTGAAAAGCACAAGTGTCATTGTGGTGTAAATGGAGTGGCAAGCCAGAGAAACACCCCAAGAACCACTGAGGGACTTTAGAAGGATCATGAACAAGTCTTAAGTTTTCTCCTGTCGCCTTTCCTTGTATTCAGTTTGAAAGACTCAGCACATTCATCGGTAGGTTGGACAAGCTTGATTTTCCAAAAGCATCTCTAAGAATTTTGGGACTTCTTTGGAATTTACATACATGAATTTGGTTTAATGCTAAAAGTATGAAGTCTAACCTTTTTCCTGCTTTCCCTCGGATGGTGGAGACACGAGTTGTTGACCAAACACATACTCCCTTCATTTTTTCAACAAATCAATCCAGAGTTATTATCTGTCACATTCAAGAAAGGTCACACATCCCGACCTCCATTGTATTTCAATTTTTCAACAGGCATAGAATGAGTCAGTATATATGTAGCAATCCAGAGCAATATACATCTGTTATAACATGGTTTTGTGGGCCAGAGTTCTGGGTTAGTTTTGTTATGTTTTTGTATGTTGGGCTTTGTAAAACAGAAATCAAGCTGCTACTGTTGAGGATCTTGTTGGAATTCATCCCTTCAATTCTGTTCATGTTATTAACAAGATTTAGTTTCCTTAAAGTAGGGCTGAAACTCCTGATCCCTGACTTCTGTGGGCCAATAGATGTCTGGGACAATTTGAATTATTATTTTTTGTGTGGTACTTCCTGTGTGGCTCTCTATGTTTAGGATCAAGAGAGGTACAGGTATTAAAATCATGCTTGGAGTCTGACTTCCCCATAAACTTTTTGTTTGCCTTCTAGTTGGAGAATTTTCTTTGGTTTCAAAGACTCAGGTGATTAAGTTGTCTCTTTTGGATAATCTAGTATATTTTTCCTGTTCTTACCTCTATATGTTAATTTTATATGCAAAGTTCTATCTGTCACATACTCAGAAGTCCTAAGGATTGAGTATGGCATTAAAAGGAGTTGTTCTACTTCTAGCAACTGGCAACTGTGAAGTTCTGGGTCTTGAAGGAACTTGAGCTGTTGTACAGGATTAGTAAACTGTTTCCCTCCTGGACAAGACAGTTGTCTTTTCTCATTCTGTCCTCATTTTGCTGCCCACACTTTTGGAACAACCATTCTTGAAATGCAGGTCAAAGCCCCACTCAAAGGATGGTCAGGAGAAAGCTGAATGGAATTTCTTCCCATGGGGATCCACTTGTGAGGTCACCATGGATTGTCTCTTTGTATTTCTTTTCCATGAGAGAAAAATAAGTTTATTATTTGAGTCTCTATAATTTAAAAATTCTAGTCTATATCTGACCCTGTAATGTTTATAAGTTTCTCTTGCTTGATTCTTTATAGTAAGATCGACTGACTAGATATAATATAGTTTTCCAGTTCATTATGTATAGTACAAGTGACATTTATCCAAAGTTTTAAAATATTTTTTCATATGGTTATAAAAGTTTTTGAGTTATTAAATAAATTTATTTTTCTCAGTAATCTCTGGTTTTTCTCTCTGTGCTTAAAAAATGCCCTTCTGTGCATTCCAGTTTAATAATTTTTCCATTAGAGAGGAAAATTTGACTGTAAGTCCCAAGCTGAAAAAGACAGGAAATGCTCTATTTGGGGTTTAGGGGACACATTTGAAGTTTAGGGAAAGAATACAAAGACTTTCATGAAATACACATTATCATAAATCCTATTCATTTATTCAGCTGCTTTCTATGCTCTCTTTAAACATTTTCTTAGAAGATAAACACTGAGAGAATGTCAATTATCCCCAATTGTACAGTATCTGCTGTTCACTTACATTGTTTATTTTGGAAGCTTTGATTACACTCTGAAGTTCAAATGTTCTTTAACATGGACCTTAGAGGACAGTTCTGCTGATATCCCACGGTGTGGATATGCGTGTGAAGAAGACAGAGGAGAATCAAGGGCCTCAAATTTGCATCTCATTTCAACAACCTTACTGACAAAGAACTTTCAAAAATATTAGTGTAGCTTACAGAATTAGCCACACCAATTGAATGTTATTTTAAAGAAAACCTAAATAGTGATAAACAGTATTTTAAAGATATTTACTGTGGAGTCAAAAGATTGATAGGATCTGAAAAGAAGCAGTTTATTGGGTTTCTGACTCTTGTACCTTCTTTATCTGAATCCAAAGCAGTTGACTGGATCTTTTCATAGGTCCTGGTGCTTGCACATATTTTCCTAAATACTGAGCCTTTCATATTTCATATTTCACCCTCATTGTTTCTGCTCAATTCACGATATTCCTGATAAGGCTGTCTGGGATGTTCCAAATATCAATAATATAGTTTTTAACTGGGAGTGATGGCTCCTTACACATAGTGTTCATTGGTCTACTTCATTGTCAAAACCCAGATCTATAGCTAAAGTCATTAGTTATGGTGACTTTTTTATTGAGTTTGATTGGAGGCATCTGTAGTCTTTCCACCTACCCATTCTTTCAGACTCAGAATAAATCATCTTTCTTCATTGAACATATGTCTGCTGGCATTAATCACCCAGTGAGTGACAATCTACTTTTGGTTTGAAATTTATGTCGCTTTTGGGGCACTTTTGTTTAAGGTTTAATTTTGTATTTTAAACAGCTTTTGATTATAGACCAATGAGCAGATGCAGTCAAGAGAAAGCAGAATGTTTTTATCTGTATCTATGTCTGTACACACACATACGCTCTTAGATGGGGAGGAGAGAATAGGAGACAGGTGAAGTTCATTGAGAATTCAAGCTAAGGTTTCCATTTAATAATATGAAGATTAATTAGCAGACAAGATGAAGACAGGGAGCTGCAAATAGCTACTGAGTGAGCAGATGAGTGGAATAATGTATACAAATCATAGGGATATACTCTTCCTGGTGAGATCCATGTTGAACTGTGGAGCATTCTGAAACTCATGCTTATTCTCTTCACTCTCCACAAAAGGAACAGATATATTCACCAAGTATAAAGAACTCTGTCACAAGGCATTTACCAGAAAATGTGATGGTTTATGTCGTGTTCCAAGTAAACATTTTTACATATCTGTGTTAAGTTTTTGAACTCCAACCACATGTGTGCTTTATGCCAGCCACCCGCCTGAGTTAGGGCCCAAATGAATACACTGAAACTTGTATTAGGTTCAAAGCTGCTTGGCCAATGACTAGGATTCTCATCTGTTAGCTCAGTCTTAATTATCATAAACCTATATATTTTATAAGACTTATCTTATCGGACTCCTTATTGGCGTCCCTCCTAGCTGGTGGATCACATCCTGCCGCTGGAGCAGGAGTGGAGGGGAAAAGGACCCTTCCTGTTTCTCCTTTGCTTAAATATGAGTCTCCTTGCTATGTCACTTCCTGCCTGGATCAGCACTTCTCTATTACATTTCTCAGAATCCTCTTTGACTCCTAGTCCCGTCTACTTGCTGTCTCATTGGCCAAACAGTATTTTATTTAACAATCAATATGATAAACATACACAGTAATTCTCCATCATAGTTCTTCCACGATCATTTGATAACATATAAATATGTATATATATATATATAGTTGTTATATATATGTATTGTGTGTATATACGTATACATAGACATTTATTTATACTTTTTGAAAATGTTGTTTTGGAATTCTTTCAAAAGAGAAAATAAAGTCTAATATTCTCTGGTTAGAAGTCATTTTTATGTACCCCATTTTTTTTTAAAGATTCATTTCAGTGAGTGTGTGTGTGTGTGTGTGTGTGTGTGTGTGTGTGTGTGTGTGTGTTTGAGGGTGAGTGTATTTCTGTGTGTGTATGAACACATAAAGGCAAGTGCCCACAGAGGCCAATAGAAGGTGTTTGGGTCCCCCAGAACTAGTATTACAGGAGTTGTAAGCCACCTGATGTAAGTGCTAGGAACCAAAGTCTGGTTCTCTGAAAGAGTAGTAGTAGCTGCTCTTAACCACTGGGCCATACTATTGTTTAATCCGTATTAGCATTCAATGTAAAGCATCTCTGTCAGTGCATGAGTTACTAAACACACTAAGAGAAAGTGCGCCCACCAGAGATTCCTTGTTCTGAGCTTGCAGGCTGCTTTATTTAGTATATTGTGAGGTGATTTCTTTTGATTTCACCTTTATGTTTTGTCATCTGGATCCTGTGCTCTCTCTCTCTCTCTCTCTCTCTCTCTCTCTCTCTCTCTCTCTCTCTCTCTCTTGTTTTGCTACATTGTTTGAAGAGACGTCCACAGAGATTTTTCCCAGACTAAACGTCTCTTACTCTATTAATTGTTGCTTCTTACCCCTTTGAAATCAAGGGGAATTTAGTAATTATTTGAATTAATGTACATTGCTCACAATTTTCATGGGGTACATTGTTTGATTTATGAACTTACATTCAAAAGTGTAAGTACGCCTTGAAGAACTTCCTCCCAATAGTTCTTGAGGAAGGCGCAAAGTCATAAATTAGCAGTAAGCATGCTCCAGAGAATTGCTGCGATCATGTAGGGGATTTCCATGTTATATTATCTATCTGTCCTCAGCCAACTCTTATAAAATTTGGTTTTGTGAGAAAGATTAACAGATATGTTTGAATGAATCCTCCGTTTGGAATAGTATGGGCTCGGGACCAGTTCTTTCATTTAGAATGTTCTGTGTGACATTTCTTTTGGGGGGGGGAGTGCAATAACATATTGATTTCACACTCATAATGATTAATTATCCTCTTACAAAGTCATGGAAGTTAGAAGCTGTGAAATACTGAGAAAGTTCAGAAAGGGGCAACATAAATGTGAATGTGATAGCAGCAGAATGTGTCCAGAAAAAGTAGATACTGAGGAGGGGTTTGATTTAAGATCTCCCAACCACTCAAAGACATTGCTGAACTACAGCATTTAATGAATCTTTATGCTGGCTCACATTCCTGATTAGAACTTAATTTAATCCTCCAGTGCCAACTTTTAAAATGGAAAGTCAAAAGATTCAACTTTTATGAATCCCCTGAGATATATGGGCTCACTCATTTCACAAGTCGAAGAGAAAAAGGTAAGATGACATATGGAACATATAAAGCAAACCTCTCTCTCCCCTCTCTCTTCCTCCCCCTTCTCCCCTCTTCTTCTCCCTCCTTTCCTCCCTCACTCTTTTCCTCTTTCTTATTTTGGCTCATTGTCTAACTCCTGTAGCTATTCTTGTCTCTTTAACTACACCCCAAAGATACAGGTGTCAGATCACATTCTACACTAGATATTGCTGGACCTAACCCCAATCATCTAACTTATTTCCAGAACAAACTTTTCATAACTCCTAACTTGACTCTACAACTGCCTATAAAGTGTATGCTATGTAATTATCTTAAGAGATTTCTGCCCTTGTCATACGAGAAAATAAGTGAAGGCTTGATAGTTGAAATTTTTATTGTATGCACTTACAGTTCTTGGGAGTTAACTGTATTTCTGTCTCTTATGGTTTGCTTGTATCTCCAGAAATACTGTCTCACGCTAAAAAAATGAAACATAATATGAGGGGAAACTCTTTGAAGATTCACAATCTTAAGTTTTAAATCACAGTTTTAAGTGTTAAGTATCTAAGAAAATAAAAAGTGCATAATGCCATAAAAGCAAAAGTTTTTTATATAACTAAAGTTATATAAAGTTAGATATCTCAAGGCAGGGCAAAAAACCCCACAAGAATTCAGCATCTCATTTAATTGAATTCTGTGGAAAGGACTCTGCTGTAGTCCAAAAGAAAGTGGAGGCGTCAGCAACAATCAGAAATACTGGTGCATTTCAGAGCAGAGTGGTCCTAAATAATCAACTTCCCAACACTATCCAATTCCCCAGGAGTAAATCCCTGTGGAAAGTGTGTGCACAGATTTTCCTGAGGAATTTCATAGGTTTTCCTGAGGTTCAGATTTGGCAGGAGCAACAGAATGTTTCCAATACAGTAAAAAAAGACAATAGTGACATTAAGTGAGTTAATGATGGGGAAAAAAGCCATGAAGCTGAGTTAGTCCTTGACTGAATGAGCTTGTGAGGCCTCCAGTGATCAGCTGTAGGGCCCCTGAGGTGCACAGGTTGATACCATGAACTTGAGTTTAAATGATACTTCAAGGGAGAGTGATGAAGGCCAATATTAGATTTCCAGAATTGTGCAGAGATTGCCAAAGAGACCTTAAGTTCTTTTCTAAGAAAAGTGCCATTTACTTTTTACTAGCATTTATGAAGTTTGTATTCACAGCCCTCCTTTTTTCCTGTTTAGCATTCTTCTACCAATTCTAAGCTCATTCTGGGGAATTCTCAGCAAATACCTCTCTAAAAAAAATAAAACAAATCAATAACTAAAAAAACCCAATAATATAATTTTAACATTTACCAACATTCATGGAGTGGTTTCCAGGTACCAAATTAAGGAATGGATGTCAATACAGATGTAGATGGATGTAGATTTGGGCTATTGGATGTAGGTGTGATGTGTAGGCAAATAAATACACAGATTAATGATTGTGGGTGAGGATATCAAACACATGAGTGGGAAGGTGGACATAGAGTATGTATGGAATAGAGAGAATGGAAATAGAGATATATGAAAGTAGAAACAGGAGGATGGAAGATACTTGGTTGGTTAGATGCTTGGAGACAGACTCCATAGATACTTCTTTTAAACAAACAACAAGCTGCCTCATTGTAAGTGGTCACAACTAACCCTGAAAGCAGGATATATATATATATATCTCATCACAAACTGCACCAGTTAGCCCCAGTCCTTCATTAACCATTGCCCATATGCAAATGAAGAAGAGACCTTCTTATTGCAGTGATTTATAAGCTCAAATTCAAACTTCTGCAAGTTTATGTGATGGTTACAGACTATTTCTAAAGTCAAGCAAAACTCTTGTCTAAGAAGCTATTTTAAAAATTATTTATTACTTAATTTTTCTCATTTTACATACCAACCCCAGTTGCTCCTCCCTCCCCTTCTTCCACCCCTCTACCTCTCCTTTACCCAACCCCCATCCACTCCTCAGAAGGGGCAAGGCCTTCCTTGGTGACTCTACAATGTCTGACATACCAAGTTGAGGCAAGACCAAGTCCCCCTCCCCCAATATCAAGGCTGAGCAAGGTATCCCACTATAGGGAATGGGCTCCAGAAAAGCCAGTTCATGCACCAGAGACAGGTCCTGGTCCCACCACTAGTGCCCCACCCCCCAACAGATCAAATCACATAGCTGTCACCCACATTCAGAGGGCCTAGTTTGGTTCCATGCAGGTTCCCCAGCTGTCAGTCCATAGTCCATGAGCTCCCACTAGCTCAGGTCAGCTGTCTCTGTGCTTTTCCCCATCATGCTCTGGACCTCTGTTGTACCCTCTCTTCAACTGAACTCCTGGAGCCAGTGCTTGGCTGTGGGTCACTGCGCCTGCTTCCATCAGTTACTGGATGTAGATTCTATGACGACAAGTAGGGTAATCACTAATCTGATTAAAGGGGAAGGCCCATTCAGGCACCCTCTCCTCTATTGTTAGGAGTCTTAACTGGAGTCATCCTTGTGGATTCCTGGCAATTTCTCTAGCACAAGGTTTCTCCCTAATCCCATAATCCTTCTATCAAGATATCTCTTTTATTGCTCTCCCCTTCTGACCCTCCTTCAACTAGGTCTTCCTGATCTCTCATGTTCCTACCTCCCAACCCCTCCCTTCTACCCCCTCCCAGTTTACCCAGGAGATCTTAATAGTTTCCCTTCTTAGGGTCCTCTATGTGTGTTCCTCTTAGGGTTCTACTTTTTACGTAGCTTCTCTGGGGTTGTAGTTTGTAGCCTGGTTATCTTTTGCTTTATATCTAATATCCATTTATGAGTGAGTATACACCATGATTGTCTTTCTGGGTCTGGGTTACCTATCTCAGGATGTTTTTTTTTTCTTTCTTGCTCTTGGATTGGTAGGACCAACATAGTAAAAATGGCAATCATACCAAAAGCAATCTACAGATTCAATGCAATTCCTGTCAAAATCCCAACACAATTCTTCACAGACCTTGAAAGAACAATACTCAACTTCATATGGAAAAACAAAAACCCCAGGATAGCCAAAACAACCCTGTACATAGAGAAACTTCCAGAGGCATCACCATCCCTGACTTCAAGCTCTACTATAGAGGTGTAGTGATGAAAACAGCCTGATACTGGTATAAAAACAGACATGTGAATCACAGCAGACATGAGAAGCCTGTAACACAAATAAATAAAAGACCCAGAGACAGATACGGGGTCAACCTGAAGATCAGGGAAGCAAAGCAGCCAAACTACCAGAGAGCTCTTACCTCTAAAAGAGCTGTGGCCATTCCTATTCTCAGTGTGGATGAAGAAAGAATGCCTCCTACTGAATACCGATGACCCTGCTTCTATCTTTATTTTTGTGGTTTTTGGAGACAGGGTTTCTTTGTGTAGTTTTGGAACCTGTCCTGGACTCGCTCTGGAGACCAGGCTGGCTTCAAACTCAGAGAGATCCGCTTGCCTCTGCCTCCTAGTGATGGGATTATAGGCGTGTGATCTGTTGTTCTTTTAGATTGATTCAATCTCGTGTAAACCTGGGTGTCCTTGAACTCAGAGAGATCCATTTAGCTCTTAAGTCTGAGTCCTAGGATTAAAGGTGTGTGCCACCACTTCCTAGCTTCTGGCTGCTGGGATTAAAGGTATGTGTCTGACCTTCTATGGCTTGTGGTTGACTTTGCTTTCTGAATCCTAAAAAAAGCTTTAAAAAATCATATAAATAATATATCACCACAGAAGTCCTCCTTTAAATGGTTGGTCAGGGTAGTTAAAGTGACTCCCCCAAACAACGTAGAGGGTGGCCTTCAAGTCCCATTTCCACCAAGGGAAATTTCCACCACAGTCAACACAATTGCAGGACCAAACATTGCAGGCAACAGTTAAAACATTCTTTAGCAAACAAGATCTATAATATGAACTTGAACTGGGTAGCTTCGGTAATTATTCCTTAAGTAAGATTATGGCTGCTGTTTGGCTTCTCACTGTAAGAAGTAGGGGCTCTCACAAGCTAGCAGAACTCAGTCAAAATTTAGCTCATCCTGTTTCTACTTAGTCCTATAGCTCTCAAGCAGAAACCATGAAGCTATGGCAGTGCAAGGTAAGAGCTAGACTATGTTGGTACATATTCAAATACTAAATGCCTAATATGCTTGTCTTTTTCCTCTTTAAAACGAAACTATATTACAAGCTTAATTCAAAGTCTTAAGGACATAAAAAATAAAATTGTGCATAAACTTTAGTTTCTGGTGGCTGTAATTCTCATTTTCTGATACATATCCACCTGTAACACAAAAGCATCTTCTCTTCCCTGCCTTCTTCCCACAAGCAAGTGACTAGGTAGGGCTGTTAAGTAAAAGATACATCCTTTCAGTCTTTCTGTTTCTGAGAGTTTAGTCTTTATTGGCCCATCTTCACTCCAGATATTCAGCATATGGTTAACTACCATGTTCTATTCGAGGAAACCTTTGTGTCTGTGCTGACATGTCTTGTGCCCTTGGTGAAAGCCATGCTGCTCTAATGAGAAAATTACCAAGGAAATGAATGTCTGAGAGAATAACTTAGACAATGAAATTAATGGATCTTTAATTATTTTCAAATGGGGAAAAAAATCCATCAGTGAGTTTAATGGTTCAAATGAAAGTTATATGACACCATCCCCGACTTCCTCAGAGTGACTGATGCCACTGGATCAGTAACTGGATCACACAGCTTTCATCTTATCCCCCTTTCTGTGAGATTGTCATGTAAATATAACATCACTCATGTCAGCTATATGGTGTCAGAAAATATTCGAGGAAGTCATTTTGTGATAATTGACAAATTGGGTCTCTAATTTCATTGTAAATACCTACTTTCCAAGGAGTTCTGACGGCTGACCACATTTTCCCATTTGAATTAATACAAAGAAACACCTCAAAGAAGGGGCCCTTAAGCTACTTTTACTTTGAGAATAAGCAATAAATTTATTAGCTAAAACCAATTAAAAAGGCCCTAAATAAGAACCCACACTTCTATTATCTCTACAATTCAGATATATATATATATATATATATATATATATATATATATATATATATATATATATTACTTTTCATTTAAAAGCACATTTAAAAGTTACCTACACATTGCCAAATTAAATATAAATAGGTTAAGACACAAGTGTTAACTATTCTCATTTCTCAGGCAAGAAAACTGAAACTCACAAAATCTTTCATTTTTTAGGGTCACAAAATTAAAGTCACAGATCAAACAGCCAGCAAAAATTCTGGCAAACCCATGTCTTCTGATTCATGAGTGTTGGGCTAGAGAAAATTTCAGTCAGTAGAGGATTTGTCTTGTAAGCCCAAGAGCCATAGTTTATCCAGCAGAACTGACAGGAATAAAACAGAAAGCTGGGCATGTTGGGCCACATTTGTTATTCTAGCTCTAAGGAGATAGAGACAGGCAGAAGATCTCTGAGGCTCACCGGCCAGGCACTCTAACCTTCATAGTAAGACCCAGGTCAGGGAGAGACTCTGTCTCAAAACAGTGAGAGACCCTGCCTCAAGAGAAAGGTGCATGATATCTGAGGAATGACACCTGAAGTTGTCCTTCCGCCCTTACATGCATGCCCCCAGACCCCAGACTCCAAGTTTAAAATCTCTTCCTTTTGACTACTCTTTTGGCTTCTGTGATTACTCAAACCAGAAGCCTATTAAAGACACACCAATTATTGGACTGCACGATGGTTGTATATGAGTGATTATCCAAATAATAATGTACACAGATTAATCTGATCATTAACCATTAATTAAAACCTAAGGTTTTTATTTAGCTTTACAATATTGAAACACGAAGTAAAAGTTTTGCTTTATAGTGTATATTTGTTTAGTTTATTCTTGCTCTTGATAAGTCTAGAGGTTTCTTTCCATCATGAGTTCTCTTCTGAAAGATGATCAAATGAGAAACCAAATAAGAAATTAGCTTTAAAGTATCCGTATATTAAAAAAAAGCCTAAATGGCATTATTGAGGTATCTGGATGTACAATAAATTGCACACATTTATGTTATAAAACACAATAAAATTACACAACTATGTATTGTAAATCCATCTCTTCCACCACAGGAAGGAATATATTTTTACTTCCTACACCTCTGTGTTCCTTTCTTCTTGTTCTTTTTCATTCCATCTTTACTTATTGGCAGGTGTTGCCTGATGCAGTTGCTGGGATCCCAACTTCTCTTTTCTCTGCAGGAACAGCAAGTGCTCTTAAGTGCTGAGCCAATAGATGCCATTATTATGGTTGGGGAGTTCTATTACTCAGGAAGTTTCTGTAGTTTGCTGTGAGCTTTTATTTTATCTTTTATCACCAAGAATGGATGTTAGATTTTTATCAAAGCCTTTTCTGGGTCAATTGATACAGATATGCATATTTTTGTCTTTTGGTCTGTTGTTGATATAGTAGATGGTCATTACATTTGATTTTTAAATGTTAAGTCAACTTTGCATATGTAGAATAAACTCTCATTATTGTGATATGCATTAATTTAAGTTTTAAAAATTAAAACATGATACAGTTTCCACTTCCTTATCTTGCCTCCAGTCCTTTACATGTGACCCCCTCCCTCTCAGAATCATGGCCTCTTTTTCTTTAATTGTACTTATTTTTTTTAAACATTTTGTAGAAGAGGTTTCATTAGAATTGGTCTAGAATTACCTATAGACCCATTAACTTATTAATGTGGGGAAATCTCATATAATGTGTACTCTCTCTTCCTGAGACCAGAATTTCATGTCTTCTCTCTTTTTTTTTTCAGCCTGAGTAGAATTATTGACTTGACTGATCTTTTCAAAGAGCTAGCTTTTGTTTTCTGTATTGTTTCATTGATGTTTTATATATTTCTTCTTATTTATAATTTCATTGAGTTTTTATTTTTTCCCTTTCTATATGCTTTCCTCAAAATGCGTTTGCTTTTTTTGTTCTAGTTGCTAAAGTAGTGGCTATATTTCTTGATTTGTCTGCATCTACCTTTAAGCACTGTTTTTATTGCACCCACACCTTTTGATGTAATGTTTTAATTTTATCTTTAAAGATATTACTATTACTATTGCCATATTTTTATTATTTATGTGTATGTGAATGGCATGTGTGTGGGGACCTAAGTAGATCAGAGAGAGCATTGAATCCCCTAGAGCTGGGGTTGCAAGTAGCTGGGAGTTACCACATGGGTGCTGGGAATAGAACTCTGGTTCTCTATAAGAGAAGCAAGTGACTTAATCACCGTGTCATCTCCAACCCTGTGTTTTTATTTTTACATAGTTGAAACTAGTTTTTAATTTCTATTTGGCCTATAGATATATGTGTGTGTAAGTGCATGGTGCACATGTGGCAATCATAGAAAACCTTTGGCTTTGGTCTGTAGGTGTCTGCCAACTTTTGATTGAGATGGGAACTCTCATTGGTTTGGAACCTTACTACATAGGCCAGACTAACTTGCCAGCCTGCTTCCAGAAATCTGTGTATCTTTTACTTTGCCATAGGAGGAATTACAGGTGTGCACTATTGCTCCCAGCTTTTCATTGGGGGTTTGGGGATATGAACTTAGTCCTTATGCTTGGGAGGTGAGTGCTTTACTAACTCAGCCATCCCCCAACCTCCTTCATATTTTTTTTATTTTGCCTTTTAGTATGCCTTGTAATTGTTCTTTAAAGGAAATCATAGCAAACGGGCCTTCAGAGATGTTGTGACAAAGCATGGTGGGAAGGAGAGCGTTCTGTAGTCTTATGATGAGGAGTTAGTCTTCTAGGGAGCCTGGGCCACCCTCACTCAGATAAGCAGTACAACACAGCCAGAGGGGGCAGACACCCTCCCTCCCAAGCTAGGACTTGGTAAAAACTCCGAGACATTGGCTCTGGTGAAGCCTCCCCTCGTGGAGGCAGGCTTTGTAACCATGCACAGGCGGCTCTGGCACACTTCACAGTGGCTTTTTCTTCCTGTTGGTCAGCACTTCAAGGCAGTTTCTCTCTGGCCCTCATTGTGAGAACCTGGTAGGATGGTTATCAAAAAGCTGGACTTACAAAAACAAGGGGGCTATGACTGTGTTCTCCTGGAGCTTTGTCTCTTAGATGTATCCCCATGGAGACACCCACAATTTATCATCTGGAATTGGAGCTTCCTACTCTTTTCTCAGTTGTAATTCTCTGTATCTGCCCATTTGTCCTTTGAGGTCACAGGGTAGGTAGATACCTTTGCCCTGAAATCTCTTTCTCTGATGAACGAACTGAAGACAAGTGGTGATTTTTCACAGTGGGAGTTCAGCTTTTTTGCTGGCTGTTAGGGTGGGTTAATTCTTTTCTCCTTTCCATACAATTTTAAAACTGTGATTCCTAATATAAATAATTTAAATGAATTATCCTTATATTTATATCCTCTTCATTTTTTCTTATCGTGTCCCTGAGATGACTTTTAGTGTTTACTTAGATGATTTAGTTTACTTTATCTACATTCTCTAAATATAAATATTTTTCCAAAATATCTATCTATAAAATCTATTTTAGTTATGTTCTCTACTGTGTTGCTTTAGCAGTAGTTTTAGGACATACTGCACTGCCTACAGCTGAGAGACCTAACACTATACATTATAATAAAGTTACTCTTGGGGCTGGAGTGACAGCTGAGAGACATAACACTGTACATTATAAAAAGTTACTCTTGGGGCTGAAGTGACAGCTTGGCAGTTGGGAGCACTATATACTCCTCAAAGCAGCCATATTCCATTCCCAGCACTCACATGGTAGCTCACAACTACCTATAACTCCAGTTCTAGTGGACTCAGTGCCTTCTTCATGTCTCCATGGGCATAGAGACTCACATGGTACATTTACATACATTCAGTCAAAACAATCACACATAAAATAAAAGATTGCAAAAGAAGTAGCCAGTCTGTGCTCCTATTCCCCCCCCCTGCTCCTGTGTCATCATTACCAAGCATTTTAGACCTATGTTTGCTTTTAAGTCCACAGTGAACTGCTGTTGTTTTTACTCTAATCGGTCCTCTGCGAGCTTTTAAAATAACAATAAAGAAAGCCACATACTCACATATGTATTATTTTTCAGTCCTCATTTTTTTCTGTAGATCAATACATTATCTGGTAACAAAACATGCCTTCAACTTTAAAAAACAAAGTCTGACAAGGTCTTCATTTTAACTTTGTGTTTGACTTTTTTTCTTTTTTACTAAGAATGCTAAGAAGACATTTAATTATTCATCTGTACCTTAAAGTTTCTTCATCGCTTCACAGTTTGCATCTTCAGTTGCCAATATTTTCTTTCTATGCATTCTCTAGGACTGAGTGTCCTGGAGCTTGTCCCATTTAATGCCAGTGTGTGGTGTTTCTCCCATCTTGGGGTTTCTCTCACATGCATAGACTGCTCAGGGCTCAGGGGAATGAATACTCACTCTCCAGAGTTCTCTACCTCTTCTCCGTATGTTCCTCCTCTACATTAATCATGGTGGTTTTGACTTCTTTGAATTTCTTTTAATATTTGTTTATTTTTGTTTTATGTGTGTGAGTGTTTGTCTGTATACATGTATAACCACCAAATGGGTGCAATGTCTGTGGAGGCCAGATGAGGGCTTCAGATGCCCTGGGACTGGAGTTACAGATAGCTGTTAGTCACTGCGTGAATGCTGGGAAAAGATTTAGATTCTATGCAAGAGCAGAAAATTCACTTAACCACGGAGCCTCCCCTTTACTCCCAGCTTCCTTGGATTTATAACTTTGTCTCCTCTCCTTGTAGACTGGTGGCTACCTGAGTTTCTCCTCACTGTGCTTCAGTCTGAAGACTCTAGGTGATTTTCTGTGGTAATTATGTGGATACTTTTATTTTTCCCCTAATCACCTTGCTTTTCCAATGAATAATTGATTTCTTTCCCTGTTTTTATTTATTCTTTTAAATTTCATTTTCCATTCCAACCACAGTTCTCCCTCCTACCCCTCCTCCAGCATCCCCTCCCCCCCAGCCCACCCCCAGTCCTCTTCTCTTCACAGGTAAAGGTTCCCATGAGTAGTTAACAGAGTCTAGCATGATAGGTGGGGACAGGGCCAAGCCCTGCTTCCATGCATTAACACTGAGCATGGCATCCCACCATGGTGAATGGGTTCCAACAACCTAGTTAATGTACCAGGTTTGTATCATGGTCCTACTGCCAGGGGTCCGTCCTCTAGTCCAAGCTTTGCAACTAGTATTTAAATGGATTTATGACTTCAGAGAGTGAGAGTTCATGATAGCAGAGCAAAGCCATGGCAGGTAGAAGAGCTGAGAGCTCACATCTTGATCCACAATTAGGAGACAGAGAGCATAAGTTCTTAATAACATTGTGTTTTACATTTATCGTTGTCTAAAGCAGGGTTATATTGCTTATACTCTTCTTCAAATAGTCCCCAAAGTCTTATTTTATTTATTTGTTATTTTTTTAGCAAATAATCCTTTTAACTGACCAGCCAGCAACCAAGTTTTGGGACACTCAGAGTTACAAATAGAAGAGAGGAATAAATTTTAAAATGAGCTGGGTGTTGGTGGCACACGCCTTGGAAGGCACAGGCAGGTGGATTTCTGTGGGTTTGAGGCCAGCCTGGTCTACAGAGTGAGTGCCAGGACAGCCAGGGCTGTTACACGGAGAAAACCTGTCTCAAAAAACAACAACCACCTCCCCCCAAATTGAAAAGGATTCTGTCATAGAAAATTAAGAAGTAGGCACCTGACAGAAACAAGAAAAAGACAAAGACTTCCCATAACTCTGAAAGTAAACAAGAGCATACAGACAATACTTAATCCTTTCTTCTTCCCTCCATCTGCCTCACTGTAGAGGCACCTTCTGTTTTAGCTGAGATTTGTCACTATTTGTCATAGACTTCTTCCAAAATATTACTTATATCACAGTTTTTGAAGCTCAAAGATATGTACTCACATTGGCTCAATTCTGGTGAACTTTATGTCACATTTGTGGTGGAAAACAATGGTGACAGTTCAGGTAGGAAAAAATAATGGACTATGTTTCAAACCAGGAACAGAGAGAGTGGTATTTTTTAAGGCCCTTCTGATGGCATGTTCCCAGTGATCCAGTACTTAACCACCATGCACCTTCCAGGTATACTCACATTGCATACATGAGACAGCAGTTTTTTAAGTAATTTTTATGGCTATGTTAATAAGGTAACAATAATTATTCTTTTCACTATATCAGGCATTTACAAGTACAATAGGCATGGTGGGACAGAAGAAAACTGCGTTTTGGTGATCATGAAGTTTTTTTGGCAAGCTTATTTTGTGAACTCCTTGCCAGTATGATTTTAAAGTTGCTTATTGATGAGATGATTTTTACATGATAAAGACTAGGTGTGTATGTTGAGAAGAGATTCAGCTGGGTGTTAGTGAAATTGTGTACTAATAAAGCACACTAAAGTCCTAGAACATGGACCTGCAAGATGGCTCAATGGGTACAGGTACTTGATATGCACACCTGATGACATGAGTTCAAAACTGAGAACTCACAGTGGAAGAAGAGAACAGACATATCGTGCACACGTATGCAGAATAATAATAATAACTAAAACAAAAATGAAAAAATACCCCAAAATATTGACGTGGAGAATAACTTAAAAATAATAAAAATTTGAGGGAAAAAAGGTGAGACATAAAATTACTTGAATTGAATAAAAATATAGTCCACTTTTTTTCAAGAGATCTGTGTTGTAATCCTTTAGCTAAAAATGTCACATCTGTCTTACAGAAATTGCAACAGGAAAACAGGATTTAGAGAATTCTTTCAAAACAAACACCATACCAACCTAATGGAAAAACATCTGCACTGTTTAGCTTGTTACAGAAGTCTGTCAGGGTGGTTTAGAGATAAGTATGCATTTTTTCTTAGATTTATTATTGGAAACTTCTACTTAAAAGCCTGTGGTTTAAGAGAGGAAATATGTTTTGATTGATTATTCTGAAAATAAATTAACAGTCTAAATGTTCAGACCATGGAAACAAGAGATAAAGGAGACAGTTAAAAAACCGAACTGGACTTTGTGAGAATTCACAGAAGTATTGATGACTAGGCCTCTAAATCTCACATTTGCTTATCAAAGTTGAGACAGGAAACTTTTCTCTGAACAGTATTCAAAATGGGAATTCCTCCTTCCCACACACAAATGATTCAACAGTAGATATCCTAAGGGACAGATATAATCCCAAACCCAAAAGAAAAGACCTTCCCCAAAGAACCAAATTAAGCCAACCAATCCAAGTTGACATGGAAAAATGCATTTAATATTCCCAATTGCCTTCTGAACCTATTGCAAATCAACATATGTGATAGATGTACATCAAATAATCGTAACAATGGACTGTAGGATTTCTCAAGATGAAAAGCTACTTTAGCTTGAGTAGGTGATGGCAATGGCATCTTAAGAGTTAGTTTGGTAGTACAGAGAATAGAGAGCATCCTCATAGAATAAACAAGCATGCTTGTGAGTAGAGGACAACAGAAAGAAGAAAAGGAAGGAAGGAAGAGAAAGTTGAACATGTGCTAGGCTACATTTCGACAAAAAACACTTCCCGAACTTCTTAAGCCCAGGGAAGTTTTGCATATATTTGTTTGGATATTATGATGTATAAGAAGGCTTAGTGGTCCCATTATGTGGGGGTCTGAGGCAAGAGAATAGTCATGATCTTGAGGTGAGTCTGGGATACATAGTAAGCTCCTGGATAGCTGGGGCTACAAAAACATTAACACATGCACAAAACAAAAATCATGACATTTAATTACTCATCAGTGCCCCAACTTTTCATTTAATTCTGCCACATATATGACTTCTGTCAAGTAAATGTCAGGGAAATGAGAAGAGATGGTGTGTGAAGGCTAGTTTTATGTCAGCTTGATGCCAGCTAGAATCACTGGAGAGGAGGGAGCCTCAAATGAGAAAATGTCTCCATTGTATGCTATTTTCTTCTATTCTTGGGCTGGCCCTGGGTTCCATTAGAAAGCATGCTGAGCAAGCTATGAGAAGCAAGCCAGTATGCAGCACCCCTCATGGCCTCTGAATAAGCTCCTGCCTCTAGGTTCCTGCCCTGTTTGAGTTCCTGTCCTGACTTCCTCCAGTGAGGAACAGTGAGAGTAAGCCAAACAAACCCGTTTCTTTGTGAGTTGCTTTTGTCATGATATTTTATCACAGCAATAGAAACCCTAACTAAGAAGATAAAAAATAAAAAACCTCAAACAGGGATACAACCTGTAGATACCACTACTATATATCTGTAGGACTAAAGCAGCATCACTCATCAGTAAAAAAAAAAACTGTGTTAGTCCATTCTTTATTAACATGTCTTCAAATTTAAAGGGAAGTTTGGATTTTTGCTTCTCAGAGGAAACTTTGTTAGATTGTATTTGAATTTTACGTAGCACCTATAGGTCTTAATGAAATGAAATCATGTTTCTTCTATCTATTAGGTGATCAGTCTTAGGTAATTCATATAACCTTGGTAGTGCCCCAGTTTCTTATCCATTAAAATGTAAGCAGCGATGTAATTACTATAAAAGATTTCTGTAAGAAATAGGGTAATGCATTGGAAGTTCTTGGCATAATACTGAGTGCTGAATAGATGGTGGAACTATAATTTTCACAAAACCTAAATCTAGGAATGGAAACTAGACAAGAAATATATCATTCCTAGCATCAAGGATTCTTTTTAGAATCCCTATTTCCTTGGGACTGCTCAAGACATTTAAGAAAGTACTTACAAAAACCCCTATGTATGTAAGATGTTTAATTACCAATTAATTAAAC
This sequence comes from Cricetulus griseus, assembly GCF_003668045.3. Lineage (NCBI taxonomy): Eukaryota > Metazoa > Chordata > Mammalia > Rodentia > Cricetidae > Cricetulus > Cricetulus griseus. The sequence continues at coordinate 26,573,323 of NW_023276806.1, forward strand.
CAATTAACATTTTTCAGTGATTATTTTTAAAGTAAATTCCATAATTAAATATGCAATGCTCATGACTTTTCTCTCTAAATTGTAGTAGGTGAAAATATATTGAACTTGTCTTTGGTGGCTTCTCAGTCATGTGGAAAAACTCACCAATTTAAGCCTCTTACAGAAGACAGATGAA